>NW_020884936.1:3940422-3943469 GCF_003945725.1 Corapipo altera
TCCTTCTCCTTCTCCTTCTTCTCCTTCTCCTTCTCCTTCTCCTTCTCTTCAGGTCCCTTCCAACCCAAACCACTCCATGATTTTCCCTGGCCCCTGGAAGAGCTGGGATCACTCTTATCCCGTGGCACCACGTCAGGAGACTGGATTATTGCCACCCAAAGTTCTTCTCTGGGCACCGACCCTTGGAATTGGGGTTGGGATCTCAAAACACGGTGGCACTTCTCCCAGAACGAGCTTTTGATGAGGTTTTATCATCTTAATTCCTTGGAAAGCCACTGGCACTCGTGATTCCTTGCTGGTTTTGCCATGGATTTTGCCATGCCCCATCCCAGCTCCTTTCCCTGGGAGCAGCTTCCACTCTGGCTGTAACATTAGTCCTGCCTTTTTATTTCCTTTTAAATAATTCCCCTTTTTTTTTTTTTTTTAGCTAACAATGACCTCAGCTGTTTGTTTAAGGAGTTCATAACCCCACAAAAAACGTTCCGCCAACCCAAAGGAAGTTTCCAAGGAGCCCTTTGGTTGGGAGCCTCTGGAATAGATCCGGGGTTTCTGCTTTATGTTCCTATCAAACAGCAATCAAATTAAAAGGGAAGAAGAAAGTAAACACTTTTGGTGTAAATAAAGAGCAATTTATTTGTCTCCAACACGGTTGGAGCACGGGGAAGGCTGAGCAGACGCCTTGGCCCGGCCCCTGCTCCTTCCTGCCAGGAAAACACGGCGGGAAAACGGGAAAGGGAACACGTGTACCTCGATTTGGGCTCAAACTGCCCAGAAAAAGGGGTGCTTGGCTCCAAGCTGAGTGCTGGGCTTAAAGCTGAGCTGGGCTTAGTTTAGGTTTGAGTGCTGGACAAAGTCTGGAGGGTCTTCGCTGGGTTTGGAGGTTTATCCATCCATGGACTTGCTGGAGGAGTCGGGAATTAATGGCTCTGTCAGACCTGGAGCCAGAAGTCCAGTGTCTAAATCTGGGTGGCAGGTCCCTGATTTTAGTCCCCAACTCTGGGTGGCAGGTCCTTGACTCTGGTGCCCAAATCCAGGTGACAGATCCTTGATTCTGGTGCCCAAATCCCAGTGTCAGGTGCCTAATTCTGGTTCCCAAATCCAGGTGACAGGTCCCTAATTTTGGTGCCCAAATTCCACTGGCAATTCCCCGAGTCTGGTGCCCAAATCCTGGTGGCAAATCCTTGACTCTGGTGCCCAAATCCAGGTGACAGGTCTTTGATTCTTGTTCCCAAATCCCAGTGGCAGGTCCCTAATTTTGGTTCCCAAATCCAGGTGACAGTTCCCTGATTCTGGTTCCCAAATCCCAGTGGCAGATCTGTGAGTCTGGTGCCCAACTCTGGGTGGCAGGTCCTTGACTCAGGTTCCCAAATCCAGGTGACAGGTCCCTAATTTTGGTGTCCGAATTCCACTGGCAGTTCCCCAAGTCTGGTGTCCAAATCCCAGTGGCAGGTCCCTGATTTTGGTGCCCTAATCTCGGTGGCAGATCCCTGACTCTGGTGCCTAAATCCAGGTGGCAGGTCCCTGATTTTGGTGCCCAAATCCAGGTGCAGATCCCTAATTCTGGTGCCCAAATCCCAGTGACAGTTCCCCCTTGGTTTGGTGCCAAAATTCTGATAACAGATCCCTGATTCTTGTTCCCAAATCCCAGTGACAATTCTCTGATTTTGGTGCCTAAATCCCTGTGGCAGGTCCCTGAGTCTGGTTCCTAATTCCCAGTGGCAGTTCCCTGAGTCTGGTGCCCCAATCCAGGTAGCAGGTCCTTGATTTTAGTGCCCAAATCCCACTGGCAGATCCCTGATTCTGGTGCCCAAATCCTGATGACAGGTCCCTGATTCTTGTTCCCAAATCCCAGTGTCAGGTCCCTGATTTTGGTGCCCAAATCCTGGTGTCAGGTCCCTGATTTTAGTGCCTAAATCCCAGTGACAGTTCTCCAAGTCTGGTTCCCAAATCCAGGTGGAGATCCCTGATTCTGGTTCCCAAATCCCAGTGTCAGATCCCTGATCCTGGTTCCCAAATCCCAGTGTCAGATCCCTGATTTTGGTGCCCAAATCCTGGTGCAGGTCCCTGAGCAGGTGAAGGTTCCATATATGAGGTTTCATCTATTTGGCAAATCCCCCTTCTCTGAAATTACATCTAAATTAAATGTCTTTGACTTATTTCTATTATTTTTTTTATTCTGTATCTTCTCTTTTCCCCTTTTTTCTTCTCTTCCTTTTTATTTTTCTTTCTTTTTCCCTTTTTCTTTTTTCTTTTTTCCTCCTTTTTTTCCTCTTTCATTTTTCTTTTTGCTTTTTCCATTTTTCCATTTTCATTTTCCTATTCTCTTTTTTTTCTATTTCCTTTCCCTTCTTGTTTCCTCCTTCATTTTTTTCTTTCTTTTTTCCTTTTTTCTTCTTCATTTTTCTATTTTTGATTTTCCTCTTTTTCCTCCTTCATTTTCCTTTTTTCCTTTTCTTTCTACTGTTTTCTTTTTTGCCTTTTCATTTTTCTACTTTCACTTTTCCTCTCTTTTTCCTTCCTTTTTTTTCTTTCATTTTCTTTTCTCCTTTTTGCCTTTTTCTTTTTGTTTTACCTCTCATTTTTCTACATTCATTTTTCCTTTTTTTTACCTTTTCATTTTTCTATTTTAATGTCTCATTTCTCTTTTTTTCCCTCCTTTTTTCTTTTTCCTCTTTCCTTCCTTTTTCCTTTTTTTTTCTTTTTTTTTCACCTTTCTTTTTACTTCCTTTTTCTTTCTCTTGTTTTCCCTTTTTTCCTCTATTTTTATTTTCCTCCCTTTTTTCCCCCGTCCATATTTCCCAAGCAGTTTTCTGGTACATTTAAGATTCCCACAGTTTATGTAAAAACAACTTTGAGCTGCTGCAGATCCTTGGGACAGGGAAAACATCAGGTTTGGGCAACACTGTTTAACCTTTCCTCATCCAGGACAGAAGTTTTTGGGATCCCATCCCACCCATTGGGAACCATCATCCCAAACCCTCTCTTTGCACCAATAAAGAGCATTTTTAACCCCAAATGGGAATTTTGTTCTTCTCTTTCTCCTTAAC
>NW_020884936.1:3943479-3957992 GCF_003945725.1 Corapipo altera
TTCTCCTTAACCAGGGCAGCACTTTTTGGGATCCCATCCCACCCCATGTTGGGAACCATCACCTCAAACCCTCCCAGTGTCAATCCCAAATCCACAGGCACCTCTCCATCATCTCTATCCCCCTTTTTCCCCCAGGAATTGCTCTCTAACAGAGCAGTAAATCCACGCACGCGTCACATTCCCGGGATTTATCCCCTGGACGGGAACGCAAAGGGATTTTTCAGCCTCTTTGCTGCTCCTTTTTCTCCTCTCCCGGCTCTTGGCACCCGAAACCCGCCTTTGTTTATACCTTTTCCAAGGCTGGGACAATGAGTGCGAGGCCATCCAGAGGTTACTGTGACACAGCAGAAGGAAAAGCCTTTCCCTTTGTTTGTGGGTCATTCCAAAGGTTGTTGGGTTTCTTTTTATCTCCCAACAAATATCCCTAAATCCGGCCGGAGCTCCCCGTGT
The DNA here is from genome assembly GCF_003945725.1 of Corapipo altera. Classification (NCBI taxonomy): domain Eukaryota; kingdom Metazoa; phylum Chordata; class Aves; order Passeriformes; family Pipridae; genus Corapipo; species Corapipo altera. The sequence goes on from NW_020884936.1 coordinate 3,943,930, forward strand.
GCGGGAACGGGATGAAACGTTGCCCCAGCTCGTGCTCGGCCTCTTCGTGGCATCGTATTATTCCAAGGAATGTGTGTCCTGCAAGATTTTTGGGGCTTTTTAATTCCTTGGAAGCGGGGCTTGGATCACCCTGGGTGTTTGCAGGGTGATTTTCAGGTGCCAAAATTAAGTCTTGGACGCTTTCCATGCAAAAAACATGTTTTTTTCTTTTAACTCTACGCTTCGGTTTCGTGCAGTTTCCCAGTTCCTAAAATGGTTGGTGTCCACCAGGAATGGAAGAGGTTTAAATAAAGTCGAGATTTTGGAGGAAGAGGAGGTTTGGGGAGGGTGAGAGGTGCTGGCCAGGCTCCCAGACAGACCTGACGTGAGTGGGAATGTTAAATCCTCCTCTTTTAACCGTGGAATCACAGCCTGGTTGGTTTGGCAGGACCTTAAAGTCCCTCATCCACCCCCTGCCATGGGCAGGGACACCTTCCACCAGCTCAGCTTGCTCCAACCTGGCCTTGGACACTTCCAGAGATCCAGGGGCAGCCACAGCTTCTCTGGGAAATTCATTTCAAGGCCTCCCCACCCTCCCAGGCAGCAATTCCTTCCCAATATCCCATCCAACCTTTCCTGGATGCACATTTTTGGAGGGGCTCACCTGAAAGTCCCCCAGAAAGCCTTGGCTCCTCCACCATCACCAGCTGGAGGCCAACAATCCTGTGCCTTTGGCATTTAACATCTGCCTCATCCCAGAGATGCCAACGGGAATGATGAACATCCCAAGGGGAAGTTTGGTGTTTTATCCATCCATGGACTTGCTGAAGGAGTTGGGAATTAATGGCTCTGTCAGACCTGGAGCCAGAAGTCCAGTGTCTAAATCTGGGTGGCAGGTCCCTGATTTCGGTGCCCAAATCCCAGTGGCAGGTCCTTGACTCTGGTGCCCAAATCCAGGTGACAGGTCTTTGATTCTGGTTCCCAAATCCCAGTGTCAGGTGCCTAATTCTGGTTCCCAAATCCAGGTGACAGGTCCCTAATTTTGGTGCCCGAATTCCACTGGCAGTTCCCCGAATCTGGTGCCCAAATCCAGGTGGCACGTCTCTGATTCTGGTTCCCAAATCCCAGTGGCAGGTCCCTAATTTTAATGCTCAACTCTGGGTGGCAGGTCCTTGACTCTGGTTCCCAAATCCAGGTGACAGGTCCCTAATTTTGGTGCCCAGATTCCACTGGCAGTTCCCCAAGTCTGGTGCCCAAATCCTGGTGGCAGATCCCTGATTCTGGTGCACAAATCCCAGTGGCAGGTCCCTGATTCTCTTACCCAAATCCCAGTGGCAGGTCCCTGAGTCTGGTGCCCCAATCCAGGTGACAGGTCCCTAATTTTGGTGCTCGAATTCCACTGGCAGTTCCCTGAGTCTGCGCCCAAAACCTGGGGGGAGACCCCAAAAAAAAAAAAAAAAAAGTATCAAAAAAAGTATCTTTTTACCCTGTCAATCAAAACTAGAAGGTGAAATCATGAATTTACCTTCACGTTTTCCCTGGGAATTTATTCATCTCCAGAAGCCGAAGAAATCCAGTTATTTTTTCCCCGATGCCAAGCGGTGCCAAACTCCACGATTTTTTTCTGCTCCTGCAAAGTTCTTTTATTTCTGTGTGTTTACTTTAAGCCAAATGTTTCCTTACCAGCCCTGTCTCCACAGCTGGTTTAAATATCCACTTGTTCCTGCGTCTCCCTCTCCATAGAATCCCCTGAACGGCTCGAAATGACTCTCCCTGTTTTCCAAAGGCTCCTTCAGCCTCTGGAAATATAAATCCCGTGGCCTTATAAAAACAGTCCTAATCAACCACCCAAATTGGCAGGGTTATTTCGGGGGCTCAATTAGTTTTACAGGTGGTGCTGCCAGGGAAGGACATGGTGCCTTTGGGGGGAACATCTCTGGGAGTTTGGTGAGCAAACCTTCCTGGGGGGAGCTGCTGGCATCCAAGGTTACCTCCTCCATCCCTAATCCCTTTCCAGTGGCAGGTCCCTGATTTTGGTGCCCATATTTTGGTGGCAGGTCTCTGATTCTGGTGTCCAGATCCTGCTGGCAGATCCCTGATTCTGGTGCCCAAATCCAGGTGGCAGATCCATGATTTTGGTGCCCAGATCTTGGTGGCAGATCCCTGATTCTGGTACCCAAATCCAAGTGGCAGATCCCTGATTTTGGTGCCCAAATCCAGGTGACAGGTCCCTGATTTTGATGTCCAAATCCCAGTGGCAGGTCCCCAGTTCTAGTGTCTAAATCCAGGTGGCAGGTCCCTGATTCTGGTTCCCAAGTGCCTGTGGCAGGTCCCTGATTGTGGTGCCCAAATCCCAGTGGCAGGTCTCTGATTCTGGTGCCCAAATCTCGGTGACAGGTTCCTGATTTTGGTGCCCAAATCTCAGTGGCAGATCCCTGATTCTGGTGCCCAAATCCTGATGGCAGATCCCCAAGTCTTGTGCCCAAATCCAGGTGCCAGGTCTCTGATTCTGGTGCCCTTTCTATCCTCTCCCTTGGGCATAGACCCCAATGTCACTGATTTCTTCTGTACTGATGCTGGATCCATCTTTGGGCAGGTTCCTGAAGCAAATCTTCTCCACACCTGGAATTCCAGGGGCAGTTTTGGGCCTCAGGCAGGAGGGACATGGAGGGGCTGGAGCGTGTGCAGGGAAGGGAACAGAGCTGGGAAGGGGCTGGAGCAGCAGGAGCAGCTGAGGGAGCTGGGGGGGCTCAGCCTGGAGAAAAGGAGGCTCAGGGGGGACCTTCTGGCTCTGCAACTCCCTGACAGGAGGGGGGAGCCGGGGGTGGGTCGGGCTCTGCTCCCAGGGAACAAGGGACAGGAGGAGAGGGAATGGCCTCAAGCTGTGCCAGGGGAGGTTCAGGTTGGAAATAGGGAAAATTCCTTCCTGGAAAGGGTTGTCCATCCCTGGCCCAGCTGCCCAGGGTAGGGGTGGATCCCCATCCCTGGAGGGATTTCAAATCCCTGTGGGTGTGGCACCTGGGGACATGGATCAGTGGTGGCCTTGGCAGTGCTGGGGAATGATCAGACCTGATGATCTTAAAGGTCTTTTCCAACCTCATTTTCCAGGGAGGCTGGTTCAGGAACCAGGGGGAGAGAACCCCTGGGGGGAAAAAAAGCCCCTTATGCTCCAAATGTTCCCTTGGAGCTGCAGCAGGAGCAGTTCTTGGATCCCCCCAGCTCCCCCTACTCCGGCTGCTGGGGCGAGGAGGATGCTCTGGGCGAGGACCAAACCCACAACAAGGAAATGATGGGAAGCACAAACCCATCATCACCCATCCTTCCCAAATCCCCATCTCCCGTTGTGTTCCTTGAACCATCCCCTCTGCCCAGGTTTTATTCCTATTTTCTATTTGTCCCCACCGATGGGACACTGTCTGGTGGTTTCCTCCTTCACCCTGAGCACCTCAAAGGCCTCCAGATGCTGCCGCCGCCTCAGCCCCTGCCCCTAATGAACATTAAAGAGGCCTATAATTAGCAAGGCCACATGTTTCCAGCCTTGGAAGCAGCACAAGGTCATCGATCCAGCGCCGGAGCGCGGGGACCACCCGCATCCCGCAGGTGTTCGAATCCCTGGAACCAGCAGCCCCAACCTTTTTTTTTTTGTTTCCTAGGGAAGCAACACAAAAGGGAGCAGTCCCAGGTCTGAGCCTGCCCCTCCTGCAAAGCCAGGCCGGGGCAGCGCAGCGTGGTTTGTGTTTACAGTGGAGCTTAAAGAAATAAGCATCGGTTACATAGGGGGGAAAAATGAGACCGCGGTCGGATTGGACCCCAGGGCAAGGCTGGCCGGGAACAATGGATCTGCTAAACAAAACCCCGGAGCTCAGGAGGAAGTTATCATGGAAAGCAGGGATATATTAGTTCAGTTCTGAGTGTTGGGGTTGTTTGTTTTTTTTTTTTTTTTAAAAAAAAAAAAAAGGAAGGTATTTCAAGCACTTGAACTCGAGTGTATCTATTTCGCCGCCCAGACGTTCTCCCCTCGCGCGGCCGAGTGACCCCTGCGGTTGGAAGCGCGGCTGGAAGCGCGGCAGGAATTGCGGATGCCGAGCTCTCTCGTTCCCTCCGTGTCAGCTGGGAGGTGAAGAGGCGGCTGCCTCTGCCTCCCGTCACGGCTGCGGCTTGGAAAAGCTCCGGGAACGCGGCGACGGGCGGCGGGAAAAGGGCAGCCAGAGTTTAGGAGGCCGCGGCCCCAGGAAGGTTTCCTGCTGGGCGAAGGGACCCACGGAATTGGTGGAGCGCCTTGTTGTTCAGGGTTTTTGCTTTTGCTTCGGTCACGGAGTCACAGAATGTGCTACTCAGCACATGGGGGTTTGGGAAGGGTGGGTGATGGGGGCACCACTTGGCCTGTTCAGCCTGGAGGAGACTGAGGGGACACACGCTGGGGTCTTCAACATCCTCACGAGGGGAAGAGGAGGGGTGGTCACTGATCTCGTCTCTCTGGTTTTGTGCTTCCCATCACTGACTTCAGAATCACAGGATGTGCTGAGCTGGAAGGGACCCCCAGGGATCACCCAGTCCAACCCTCAGCCCTGCACAGGCCCAGCCCCAAGAGTCCCACCCTGTGCCCCAGAGGATCAGCCAAACCCTCCTGGAGCTCTGGCAGCCTTGGGGCTGTGCCCACTGCCCTGGGGAGCCTGGGCAGTGCCCAACCACCCTCTGGGGGAAGAACCTTTCCCTGAGATCCAACCTGAGCCTGCCCTGGCACAGCTCCAGCCATTCCCTGGGTGCTGTCCCTGGTCCCCCCAGAGCAGAGCTCAGTCCCTGCCCCTCCCCTGCCCCTCCTGAGGATGTTGAAGACCCCAGTGAGGTCTCCCCTCAGTCTCCTCTGCTCCAGCTGAACACACCAAGTGCCCTCAGCTGGTTCTTTGAGCAGCAAGCCCTGTAATCATTTCATGGGTTATCCCTGCTCGTGGTGGGCACTGGGAGCCACTTGCTCCTGCTGCAGAGCCCAGACACAACTCATTGCATTGAACAGCACAGGAACTGCTCTATCTCCCTCCTGTTCCTGCTTCTCTAGGGGTGGGAACCAAACCCACAGCAAGTCATCTCTGTGGGGACCAGGGACAGGACCCAGGGAATGGCTGGAGCTGTGCCAGGGCAGGCTCAGGTTGGATCTCAGGGAAAGGTTCTTCCCCCAGAGGCTGGTTGGGCACTGCCCAGGCTCCCCAGGGCAGTGGGCACAGCCCCAAGGCTGCCAGAGCTCCAGGAGGGTTTGGCTGATCCTCTGGGGTACAGGGTGGGACTCTTGGGGCTGAGCCTGTGCAGGGCTGAGGGTTGGACTGGATGGTCCTTGGGAGTCCCTTCCAACTCGGCATATCCCGGGATTCTGAAGTCAATGATGGGAAGCACAAAACCAGAGAGACGAGATCAGTGCCCGCCCCTCCTCTTCCCCTCGTGAGGATGTCGAAGACCCCAGCGTGTGTCCCCTCAGTCTCCTCCAGGCTGAACAGGCCAAGTGGTGCCCCCATTACCCACCCTTCCCAAACTCCCATCTCCCATCTCATTCCTCGACCCACCCGAGGTTTCCCTGCTCCTCCACCTCCCGGCCGCTCCGGCGCGCGCTTCCCGGCGCTTCCATCGCTCCCCCTGCCCGAGGAGGAGCGGGAGGAAGCCCTGATAATGCTCATTAAATTTATAGCCACGTCGTGCTGCAATGTTTAATCAAGGTTACGTGACTGCGCTGCCGCGCCGGGGACAAGTTCAATGCAAGGTGAATCTTGTCTGAGATAATCTGAAAGTTCATCCGGAGGTGAAGGCAGCGGCAGCTTCTCAGAGCCCGCCCGGGGTGAGCAAGAGGTCACCTCCTCTTGCTTTTTCTCTTTTTTTTTTTTTCCTTTTTATTTTATTTTTTTTTTTTTAGCCCCTTTTTTAACGTGTAAACAAAAGAAAAACACAACCTCGCCGTCAGCTGAGCAACAGGAAGGAGCGACGTGGTGGTGGCGGTTTGGTGCCCGTGGGGCTCGGGGAAAGTGATGCTGGTGCTTCGGGGATGTCAGGAGAGGTTGAAAGTCAGATATCCCAGCTTTTTTTTTGGGAAGGAGGGATCCTGGTTGCTGAGCAGGGTCACCCATCCCTGCTCCTCGTGCTGGTGGGAGACCCTCCAACCCCTCGCTGGGGTGTCCGGGTGTCACGTCCTGTTGCTGGTGGCACCAAGTAGGGCTGGGCCTGTTTATAAACTGGGCAGACCCTGAGCCCTGCAGGTCCCTTGAACTACCAGAGGATGAGGAGCATCAGCCTCTCCCGTCCCCAAAGCTTTCTGGCTGCTCTGTCTGTTTTCCCCTGGAAAAGGGGCATCAAAGCGATTTTTTCCCCCCTTTGGTACAATCAGATCGATGCTGGACATGCTGAACTGTTGCTTTTCTCCCCTCTCAACCTCCTTTCCCATGTTCAGGGGGTTTTGTGGGGTTTTTGTGCTGGTGTTTAACTCTTCCCTTACCAAAGGATCCTGATATTTGGATTTCCCATGTCGCTTCTTAGCATTTTCTTTGGAAAAACTTTCTGCTTTCTGATTTTGAAGTGTGGGTTGGGCAGGGCCAGTCAGATAAATCCAGGAGGCTGTACACACCTGGAATAGAGCAGCAGGAAGGAATTCCCACATCCACGGGATACCTGAATACAGAGCCACCACCTCCCAGCCACGGAGCTGGGGGGTCTTTTACCTTCCCCAAACCCACCTTTTCCTGCCTGAAACACCTTCTAAAATGCTTCTAACAATAATTATCTCCGAGCTGAGTGTTTTCCAAGCATCACATCCCAAATTCAGCCCCCCCTGTAACACTGGATGTTGACCTTGGAGAATTCAACCAGCTCCATCCTTGCTGGGAACAGGGTTGGATGCAGCTCTTGGATGTGTCTGAGCCCGGAGCAGCTACTGGGGAGATGCTTCTAAAGGAGACATCATTTCTTTGGGAATGAATCCCCCTTTTGTGACGGCTAAATGGAAAAGCAAAGTGTTATTCAATAGCAGTCCCTCTGGAACGCTCTTCCGAGGCTCTTTCATTTCTCTTGGCTCCTGCCCAGTATTGTCCTCATGTCCTACCCGGATCGTAGGGTCTGGAGGGTGGAAATACTCCCTGCAAACTTGTGAACCTGCCCAGAGAATCTGATGAGTCCAAAAGAATTATTTTAAGGAGTGTAAATTGGCTACCGAACCCAGCAGGGGCAGAGTTTCCTTTTGTTCTCGTGGCCATTCATAAAATTCCACACACACCCCCCCCGGCTGGGTGGTTATCGCTGGAAACGCCAGATTTTATCCCGAAATTCTGAAATCCCACTGGGTTTGCACCAAATCATCTTCATGCCTCGTTTTTGTTGGTTTGGTTGGTTTGTTTTCCCCCTCCCCAAGTGCTTTGCCACCAGCAGAGAAACTTGGGATTTCCCTAGAATTTGGTTTAGCTTTTCCCCTCCGGGCAAATATCCAGGGAATGAGTAAAAGCCACGGTCCTGCACCGGCAAAGCCAGCGGGACGTGAAGGGAGCTGGTGGGGACTTTCCAGCCACCTCAAGGACTGTCACCCCAACAGGATGTGCTGCTCCTCAGCTCGTGTTTTGCAGCACTTCTCTCGAAGCCCAACAACCTTTTGAGGCTCCTCTGTGTGGTTTCGTGTGACGGGGTGGGAGGAGAAGGTGGATTCCTCAATTTAGCCCAAAAGGAAGGGTTGTTTTTTTTTTTTTGTGAGTTACAACCAGAAAGGTTTTGAAGGTAGAAGAATTGCGTTGGGGGTTTTTAACAAGACCCTTGGAATAAACACCTTCTGACAGAGCGGGAAGGACGCCCCGTGTAATTCCAGCGGTGCTTCAAAGCAGGTGGAAAGCCGGAGGTTTTTCCTCCTCATAAACCATGAACACTTGCAGATGGAAAACCAGGAGAGATCTCTCTGTGCACACAACGCAGGCAGAGAGATTTCTGGAGCCCTTCCCGCTGGAAATCTGATGTCAGGAATACAAAAACCTATAAACAGGCAATAATATGAATCTGAAAATAATCCAGACTGGACAGATTAGGGCTTTGTTGGTCTCAAACCTCTCTCTGTTACATACTGTCCTGTCTGCCATAAATCCTTCCAGATTCCTCTCGTGTTTTTTTTCCAAGAACTGTTTGACTTTTGCAGATATAAAAAAAAAAAAAAATATTAAATTGCTGCCTTAGCTTGTAAAATCAGTCAAGTTAAATGAGGAACTTGGATTGGGTTCTTCTCTGAGCGCTCCTACGTGAGTGTTCAGGAGAAAGGACATCCCTGGGTGGGATATATTCCCAGGAGCCACTGGGAGGGTTGGACTTCCAAGCAGAACTCCCTGATCTGTAATAACTCCAGGAAATCCAGGGCTGGTGAGCACCTAAAATCCGATTAAACCTTCCCTGTGCTCCGTGTGTGGATCCCTGGAGTTGAACATTCTCCAGGCTGGGCATCATCATTTTACTGCTCCCACCCCCTCGTGCAAAGGATGCTCAAACACGGAGCAAATCTTCATTTCCAGGGAAATCAGTGACAAATCTGCTCCTGTTTTCACTTAGGCCACAGTTTTGCCTTCCGTGTCTTTCACAATTAAAAGAACCAACATGATGTTCCAATTCCCGGTGCCTTTTCTTCTGGGCACCACTATTGTCCAAACCCACATCTCCCCGTGGCTTCCAATATTTCTTTCTCTTTCAGTATTCCTCTCCCACGAGGAATAATTGAAACCTCACCAAAATAAATGAGTTTGGATGGCCTCGTCTGTGGCTGCTGGTGTTGGAAGCTCCCTGGGCTTTTGTGCTCCGGAACAATTCCCAGCTGGCTTCTGGTAGGGGCTGCTCAGCCAGTGGTGGGATGGGTTGTGGGCAAGCTTAGGCATGGGCAAACCGGGAATTTCCCCTGGTTTTCCATAGTTTTTGATTTTTTATGGAAGCACCCAGCAGGATCGGGTCATACCTGGCTGGTTTCTGGTCCCACTGGGAGCATCTTGTCCCTTCCTACTGGCGGATCAGTGGTGGGACTCAAGTGCTGATTTACTCTGAGCCTCTTGTTGTCACCTTTAGGGAAGGAGTTGTGGTGCTAAGTCACTGAAACGAGCTTTTTAAAGGCAAGATCTCCATAGGTTTGTGAGCTCATGGTGTGATCTCTTGCCAGCACTGCCCGTTTGCAGAAGGTGTCGGGTCAGAGGCCGTTCATTCCATGTGCTGCCACAAGGACTGTGGAAAAAGAGCATCAGGCTCCGAGGTTGTGAGGATTAGAAGGGATAATAAAGCTTTTGAGAGCTGTTTTTCAGCTTGGTTCTGAAAATACTCCCTCCTTCTCCCCCCGGAAAGCAGGAACAGTTGCTCACGGGTGACCCTGAGCAGGTTTCAGGGCAGGAGTGCTCCTTCCAGCTGGGAAAACACCAAGCCTGACTTAGTTAACACTTTTCCATACCCTGGCATTCCAGGGGACACAAAACTCATCCTGAAAGCTTGGCTGTAACCATGTGGCATCGCTGGCCCTTCCATGTGGATCCGAGTCTCCCAAAAACCCGCTGCAAGGAAGAGCTCACTCACCACCTGCACCCAGGTTGGGTGTGCTTGGAGGAACAAGGACTGAAAGGGTGATAAACAGCTGCAGGGACACAAGAATTCCCTAATTTAGGCTTTTATTGAAGGGAAGGTTTAGTTCTGTGTGGAATGTTTCCCACCAGCCCTCTCACCATCTCATCTACTGGGATGGGCTTGGCAGAGGAAAGTCCTCAATCCATCTCGGTGCTCGCTTTTGTCACTGGGAATAAATATTGTGGCAATATTTATAATAATATTGTAGATATATTATAATAATACAAAAGGGATGGGATGTTTATTTCTGGGATGGAATCACAGAACCATGGAACAACCAGGTTAGGAAAAGACCTTGAGAGATCATTTCTGTGGGAAAGGAAGCCTGGGTGAGATGATCCAGCACCCTCTCCCATTGCACCTTGAAGTCCTCCAGCAGTGGGGACTCCACCACATCCCCAGGGAAGTTGTTCCAGTTAAAGATTGTTCTCACCTTAAGGAATTTCTTTCTTATATTGAAACAAAACCTCCTCTGTTGTAACTTGGAGGCTTTATGTGTCTTCTCCTTGTGAAGAGAGATCCTTCCTCCTCCTCCTGCTTGTAGCCACCCTTTAAGGACTGGAACATTGTGAGGAGGGAACGTCTCTTATGGAACCAAATCCCTTCCAAGGCAGTCACAGCCCCATCCCTGGAAGTGTCCAAGGCCAGGTTGGATGGGACTTGGAGAGACCTGGTCTAGTGGAAGGTGTCCTTACCCATGGCAGAGGGTGGAACAGGATGGGCTTTAAGGTCCTGTCTAACCCAAACCATTCTGGGATTCTGTGATTCCATAAGTATTTGACCTTCATGTTTTAGGCTCGAGGAGTAGAGGAGAGGTCCTTTGGGCTGAGAGGATTCCAGATCCAGAGTTATCCCTGCAGCATCATCCTGACTTCTCTGAGATAGGACAAGAGGTTTTTTTGAGGGAGGTTATTTATCTTAGAAGACGTGGGACTCCCTCTCCTGCCATCTTCTGTACCTTGGGCATCACTTCCCACGTTTCTTGAAGCCCACAGTGAGAGGTCTATTTTGTGGACTCCCCCATCCCTGGAAGTGTCCAAGGGTCTTGGAGAGACCTGGTCTAGTGGAAGGTGTCCCTGCCCATGGCAGGGGATGGAACTGGATGTTCCATAAGGTCCCTTCCCACCTGACCATTCCGTAATTCCGTGACTCTGTGACACGGGGGCAAGTGTGCCAGTGCTGGTGCTGGCTCAGATCTTGTTCTGAGGGCTCTGGCAGAGCTTGCAAACTGTGTTTTGAGTCAGTTGAGGGGTTCACATTCCATTATTCCTGGTTTGGCTGAAGGAATTTCACCCGGTTCAGGGCTGTCCTGCCTTACCTCCTGTCTGGAGGGAGACACAAAGTCATGGCCTTGTCCCCGTTTGCCACCAGCAGTGAGGTTTTCAACCGTCCTCTCCCTGTGCTTGGGGTGAGGGGCTTAAAAACAAGCCTCTGCTCGGAGGAAAAGAATGTTTTTGAACGTGATGTTGCGAGGGGAGTGAAAAGGAAGTGGGTTTTGAGGTAGAATTGACGGTTGGACTCGAGGACGTTAAAGGTCTTTTCCAATTTAAATGATTCTGTGGCAGTGATCTTAAAGGTCTTTTCCAATTTAGATGATTCTGTGAGTCTGTGATTCCATGAAATGGGGAGAAAGTGCTTCTCAGCCCCTGCTTAGGAGAACCTGGGGCAGGGCTGGCAGCTGGTTCCCAGTTTAATTCTTTCTTTTTTTCCAGCATTTTCCTCTCTTGGATTCGACCATTTCAATTTTCACCATTCGGGGAAAAGTTCATGTATCCGTATAAAACCAATTTTAATTTCTTTTTTAATTTATTTTTAATTAATTTACCTCTCTTTTGTCATCACATTGGCACCACTCTCCGTTCCGTCATTTTTATAAACACCCACCTGAACCTCTCTCCTGCTCTCCACAAGCCCTGCAGCTTCCTGAGCTTATCCCCCCTTCAGCATCATCGTGCTAAAAGCTCCTCTTGATTTTTTTTCCCCTCCTCTTCTTTTCCCATTCCCCCCAGTGTACGTGCTGTCGAGTTTGATTTATGGCCTTGAAAGGGAGACTCTCGTTTAAAGAATTAATGGTATTTGCATATTTTATTTGGAAACTCCCCCGGCAGACCCTCAGCAGCCCAGGCGGGTTTTTCCTTTCCCTTTTCTTTTTTTTTGTGTGTGTGTCTGGGCCGTTTCAGATTTAGCAGCAGAGGTGAAAAGTTGAAACAGTAAAACCAATAAAACCACATTTATGTGACAGATAAATCGTTCCGAGGCAGCTCTCCCTGAGCCTCTGGGCTTCCTCCTCCCCAGCCCTCTCCCCTCCGGAGCACGACCCGGAGCGCCGGTGCTGCCCCCGGCAAAGGTGCCGGCCCTGGATATCCTCGGACCTGCTGAGCCGAAAAGATGGATGTGGGCAAACAGTTGGAAAATACACAGGCCATCCGTCACTGTCGGGAGCCAGCCGGGGGGAGTCGGGCTCCGAGGGAGCTCCGGGAAGGTCCAGTTTGAGGTGGGGGCATTTGGAATCATGGAATGGTTTAGGTCAGAAAAGAGCTCGAGGATTGTCGAGTCCAACTGTTCACCCAGCGCTGCCGAGGCCACCACTGACCATGTCCCCAAGTGCCACATCCACAGGGATTTTAAATTCCTCCAGGGGTGGGAATCCACCCCTGCCCTGGGCAGCCTGTTCCTGTGGAGAAATTTTCCTTAATATCCCATCTAAACCTGCCCTGGTACAGCCTGAGGCTGTTCCCTTTCCTCCTGTCCCTTGTTCCCTGGGAGCAGAGTCCAACCCCCCTCCGGCTCCCCCCTCCTGTCAGGGAGTTGCAGAGCCAGAAGGTCCCCCCTGAGCCTCCTTTTCTCCAGGCTGAGCCCCCCCAGCTCCCTCAGCTGCTCCTGCTGCTCCAGCCCCTTCCCAGCTCTGTTCCCTTCCCTGCTCCAGCCCCTTCGTGTCCTTCTTGTGAGGGGCCCAGAACTGCTCCCAGAATTCAAGGTGGGTCTCACCAGTGCCAGCACTGGGACAGGCACTGCCGTGATCCTGCTGCCACACAGGGCTGGCACAATCCAGGTGCCCTTTGCCTTCTTGGCCACCTGGGCTCACGTTCAGCCACAGTTGACCAGCACCTCCATGTCACTGGAATTTCTCTGTCAGTTTGAAGCCATTCCCTGTGTCCTGTCCCCCCATACCTTGTCCTCAGTCCCTCTCCAGCTCTCCTGGAGCCCCTTTAGGCCCTGCCAGGGGCTCTCAGCTCTCCCTGCAGCCTTCTCTTCTCCAGGGGAACCCCCCCAGCTCTCCCAGCCTGGCTCCAGAGCAGAGGGGCTCCAGCCCCAGGAACATCTCCAGGTCCTCCTCTGAGCTCCCGAGCCTCCGCCTCTTCCCTGTTTATAACAACTTCCAGCATTTTAGTTCCACCTTCTCCCAACTGCTTTCTACCCCTCACCTTTTCATTTTCCTGCTCCTTCACCCCGTTCCCCTGGCCCTTTATTCCTGTTCCCCACGAAGGGCTACCTGGCCCCTCGGGCGCTTTTCCACGGCGATAAACTCGTTCTGCTTTGTTCGGGATTTGCCCGAGGCACGTTCGGCCTCCCCGGGCCACCAGCAAGAGGCCTTTGGTGCGTTGTGGGGGTTCCCATTTAGCCTCTACAACCGTCACAACTTCTCCCAGCGGCCGACAAACCCCACACGGGAGGGCCTTGGCCCCGCTGCTCCCGCCTGAAAGGAGCCTGTGAAATCATCCTGGAGGTCGTCTCTTGGAGGTGCCAACCGTTGGAAAAACCTCCTGCCAACGATGTTCAGCTCGGCTTTGGAGTTGACACAATGGCCCCGGCGCACAAAGCCGAGCGGGACCGCGGGCTGGAAAAGGCCTCTTAGGTCCCGGCTAATCCGTCCCCCCCGCCAGCCCGCGGGATTGTTCCCGACGGCTTGTTTTTCTTTGCCCTGACCTACATAGTCAAAGAGAATCTTGTTGCACATTTTTGTTTTGTATCTCGAGGTCTCGGAGGAGCTAAATCCCCTTCTTGGCGGGGCAGGGCGCGTTGTTAAACAGCGCCGGAGCCTCCAGGAAAACCATGGAGACGCGGGGACAATGGGCCCTCTATGGTTCCGGCTTCTCCCGGCTTCTCCCGGCTTCGGTGGTGGGCACCGGGACGCGCCGAGGCGGGAGATGAAGACGTCCACACGCTTGGCAGCCTGTCCCCAAATAGAGTGGTCACAGCTGATCTCCAAGACGGGATGTTTGGGGAGGGGGGGAGATGCAGAAGGTCTTAATTAACCTGGTTTAGATGGTGGAGGTGAAGGCTGCATCCCATGGATCCTCAGCTATGTCCATGTGGATGGATGGGAAAGGCGGTGCTCTGAGGGGTGAGAGAAGATGAGGGAGTCTGTCCCTAAATAGAGTGGTCACAGCTGCTCTCCAAGGTGGAATGTTTGGGGAGGGGGGGAGATGCAGAAGATCTTAATTAACCTGGTTTAGATGGTGGAGGTGAAGGCTGCATCCCAT
>NW_020884936.1:3958002-3958209 GCF_003945725.1 Corapipo altera
AACCTGGTTTAGATGGTGGAGGTGAAGGCTGCATCCCATGGATCCTCGGTTGTGTCCATGTGGGTGGGAAAGCCACAGAGGGATGAGGGAAAGACACGGGTCTGTTTCCCAAATAGAGTGGTCACAGCTGCTCTCCAATGTAGAATGTTTGGGACAGGGGAGGGGAATGAAGCTCTTAATTAACCTGGTTTAGATGGTGGAGGTGAA
>NW_020884936.1:3958219-3973149 GCF_003945725.1 Corapipo altera
TTAGATGGTGGAGGTGAAGGCTGCATCCCATGGATCCTCAGCTGTGGGTGTGGGTGGGAAAGCCACTGAGGGGTGAGGGAAAGATGTGGGAGCTCCTGGTTGGGTTTTAAGGAAAAAAAAGGATGGGAACAGAGCATTTAGGAAGCCTGGTCTGTAGTTTGGTCATCCCTCCCTGACTCCTCTGGGAGCACTGGGGCGCTTGTGGAGTTGACCAGGTGGGAATTTTGGAGGTCTGGAGCTGGGACTGTCACAGTTGGCACATAGGATTCTCAGGGCTGGACCCGTGCAGGGCTGGTTGGACTCCATGGTCCTTGTGGGTCCCTTCCAACTCAGCATTTCCTGGGATTCTGTAATTAACCCTCTTTTCCTCCCCCCGCTGTTGGACCCGATGGTTTCTCTCGCAGAGGGCTGGAAAGCACATGGGACTTCCAGGCTCTGGGAGATGCATCCACCCAAAATAAACCCCAGAGCTCCTGAGCGGGTCCCACACCTCCCCGGGGAGTTCTGCTCCTTGGAGACACTCCCAAAGCACTTGGAAGGTGTTGAGATGGAACAAGTGTGGTGGGAGATCCCGGGGGAATGGGTCAAACAACACCAGGGGTTATTTGGGGACTGTAGAAATCTGTGGTGACTTTGACCCCAAAAGCGTCCTCCTGCCAGGGCTGGGAGACTCAGGGCTCTGGGGTCCTTCCCCACCCACCTTCTCGGGATGTCTCAAACCTCAAATCCACTACTTCACCCCAAAACCAGAGATAACGGAGCAGGAGTGCACTATAAATTAACATAGTCATGCATAAATCAGCATTAAGTATTCATAAATTAATAACACTTGATAATTAAACATTAGCAGAACCATAATAAACAAATTAATAAAGCCTTCAAGCCATTTTTGGTGGTGAACTCCACCTGTCCAGGACCTTTGCCAGCTTCCAGCTAAACCACCTGCTCCCTTTTCCAGTTTATTAAAAATCTTTTATCCGTTTTTTTTTTTTTTTGTTCCCTTTCCAGCTCTTAGATCTGTTCATCCAGTGGGATTGGTCGACGTATTTGGCTGACTATGGGCAGCCCACGTGCAAGTACCTCCGTGTGAACCCCACGACTGCCCTGGTCCTGCTGGAAAAGTGAGTGTGGCTCCGGAATCCCGGGATAGTTTTCCCCCCAGTCTCGCTTTGGCAGCTCATTCCATCCCGGCGGTGCTGGGATGGAGCAGCTCGGAGAGCAGGAGGCTCCTCGGGATCCAGGGAGCAAAGATTTTCCCCCCCAGGTGAACAGTGGGAGCTCAAATAGAAAATTCCTGGTTTATCCCTCTGACTTGAATCCCGGTTTTTTATCAAAATTCATGGACTTGGCTGAGGGTCTGTGTTTTTATTTCACTCCTAAGCAGAGTTTTCCTGGTCTTACAGCAAAATTCCACTGTAAAGGTGGGATCTCAGGCCCCAAAATGATTTAAAATTTGCTGGTCTGTAGGCACGAGATATTCAATATACAATATATATCAATATTGTATTGTATCAATTATTATATAATATATATTTTATGTATATATGAAAAAATAGACATATATATGTATATATAAAAAAAATAGACAAGATATTCTTCCAATATCTAATCTAAACCCACCCCAAATTTTGCAGTGTTTAAGAGGCATTTGGACAATGCCCTTGACAGCAGGATTCAACTTTTGGTCAGCCCTGATGTGGTTGGGCAGTTGGACCAGATGATCCTTGGAGGTCCCTTCCAACTGAAAATATTCTCTTATTAAATTCTATTATTATTATTATTATTGTTATATTATATTATTTCTATTTCTGTTATTTCTACTCCCATCTCCCTTCTGTTGGATCCATGGAGAGGATCAAGTGCTAAAAGCCCTGTGGGACAGGGACAGTGCCTGTAGGTGACCTCCAAGCTGGTTTTGGGAGGATCTACTCCCCTCCTGCCCCCTCAGACCTCACAGCTGGTGTTCCAGCAGATGGGACAGAGAAGAGACCAGCCAAAAATGATAATTAATAATTATCCAAGCAGCTCGTTCCACGGGCACCCCACTGCTAAGTCTTGCATGGAGGAACAGGCAGGATAAAACCATCATGGAATCCTGGAATGGTTGGCTTGGGAGGGACCTTAAAGCCCATCCAGTGCCACCCCCTGCCATGGGCAGGGACACCTTCCACGAGCCCAGGTGGCTCCAAGCTGGCCTTGGACACTTCCAGGGATGCAGTTGGGTTTGAGTAGGTTGAGGCCACACTTCTAGAACATCCAAGGCCGTGTTGGAGCCACCTGGGCTCGTGGAAGGTGTCCCTGCCCGTGGCAGGGGGTGGGACTGGACATCCTTAAAGGTCCCTCCCAACCCAAATTATCCTATGAGTGACCTTGGGGTGTTCCTGAGCTTTGGAGCTGCATCATCTGAGGTCCACATAACCTCGCCCTCCTCTCCAGCAGAGGAAAAGAACTCATTCCACAGCATCTCGAGACATCCAGATGTTGCCAAATGCTCCATGGGGATTAAACTCCGGGAGTTTTCTGCATTTAAAGCACTTTTATACCACGGAGATGGTTGTTCTGTGGGTACTTCACGTGTTGTGGGATGTGTTATTTAGGGATGTGGCCTTGGCAGTGTGGGGTTAATGGTTGGATTGGGTGATCTTAGAGGGCTTTTCCAACCTAAATAATTCCATATTTCTGTGATTTCCCAAGCTGACATCCTGGGCCATCCCACCCTTAAGGGAAGGGAAACACCAAAGATCTGTGATGCCAAAGCCTGAGGGGTTTTCAGGGCTATTGGTAAAATGGTAAAATAAAGAGCCAGCAAAAATCTGAGCCCTTGGGCACGAAGCAGCTGGAAGAGCCAGGGAATTGGAGGCAGGCAGTGAGCTGGGAAGGCAGTGGGACAGCAGGAGAAGCAGCTCCATGCTCGGTGATGGTATTAAGAAGCCACCAAACCCCAGCTTGACTTGCTTGATCTCCCCTAAAGGGATCTCATTTCATAGTCATGGAATCATGGAATGGTTTGGATTGGAAAGGACCTTAAAGGTCATCCAGTTCCCCACCCACACCTTCCACCAGACCAGGTTGCTCCAACCTGGCCTTGCACACTTCCAGGGATCCAGGGGCAGCCACAGCTTCTCTGCCCAACCTGGGACAGGGCCTCCCCACCCTCCCAGCCAGGAATTCCTTCCCAATATCCCATCTAACCCTGCCCTCCTTCAGCTTAAGGCCATTCCCCCTTGTCCCATCACTCCTTGCCATTATGGAAAGGAATCTGAAGGACAATCTTCACGTATCCAACTGAATTTCTGGAGGAACCCCCGGTGAAATCACCGGGTTGACACTTGCATGTCCCTCATCCTTGTGCCACTCCAGGAGCTCTGCCCTCTCCTCACTCGGACTTCAGGCCCTTTTTGGGGGGGTCTCTGTCCATCACCCACCAGCTCCAGCTCCCCTGAGTATCCTCCCTGAGCTCGGTGCTCCCAGCCCTCGAGGCAGGGGGGAAATTCCGATCCTCTGGCTGGGTTTGTGACCCGTTTCCATCATTATCTCTTTTCCCAACGGCACATCTCTCCCAGGATACCCCGAGTGTAAGGACTCTGCCTGCCTGGGCTTTCACCCTCACCTTGCAGTGCCTTGATTGTTTGGTTTAAATGGAGCACTAAACGATGGAAATGCAAACTGCCTTTGAAAACGGGGCCCTCCGGGAACTTTGGCGTCTCAAATGCACTAATTAGAGCTAAAAGAGGAGCTTTTACTCCCTTCCCTTTTTTTTCCTTATAGATTAATTTAAACAAAGCTTGGCTCTGTTGAAGGGGGTGTTTGTTGACAGGGGTGGGGACGGAGCTGAGCTCTCTCTTTCCCTTCCTTTCACTTCTCATCCCAGCGCTGATGTTACAGACCCGGGCTCAGTCGTCCCAGGGCTCCTCTCAGAGAAATGGAACTGTGAATCTGCACAGCACAACCCAAATCCTGCAGGATTCGGTGTCCTGTGGGGAATTTAATTCATCAGTAATACTTCATGGCTCAGTGCTTCTACCTTCACGTGGTGTCTGGAGGAACCAGCAGCTCCCACCCCTCCCAGGCTTTAACTGACCCACCTGTGGGTTTGCTGGGGGATCAGTGCTCCAACTGCAATTCCTTTCCATCCTCATCTGGTGGTTTTATCCATCCAGCTCTCTTCTAATCACTCAAACACACACCAAGGTTTTCTTGCATAGAGCATGTGTTGCTTCAAAAATACTTCCTGGACCTGAACAGGTCCCACAGGGTCAGAGATGGCTCTGAGGATGCCCAGGATCCTCTTAGGGCAGAGGATGTCCTGTTCTAAATTCCCTGTGTGTCACCTGCAGCAGGCAGGGATGGAGAGTGGTGGATACAACATTGGGAGGAAGTTTCTGAAGGTACAAATTGACTTTCAGCACCTCTGATGTCCCCACATAACCTGAGAGAGCTCTCAGCATTCTTAGTGTTGCTCTTTGAGGCCTCTGGAGCTGTTCAGAGCTGTGGAAGTGTCCAAAATTCATGATCCTGGGACAGGGCAGAGGAAGTCCTGCTCTAAATTCCCTGTGTGTCACCTGGGAATACCTGCTGCAGGCAGGGGTGGAGAGTGGTGGATACAACATTGGAGGAGGTTTCTGAAGGTACAGGTTGACTTTCAGCACCTCTGGTGTCCCCACGTACCCTGGGAGAGCTCTCAGCTCTCCTGGTGTTGCTCTTTGAGATCTCTGGAGCTGTTTGGAGCTGTGGAGGTGTCCCATGGGAGGATGGTTTTCTCCAAAATTCATGATCCTGGGACAGGGCAGAGGAAGTCCTGCTCTAAATTCCCTGTGTGTCACCTGGGAATACCTGGAGCAGGCAGGGATGGAGAGTGGTGGATACAACATTGGGAGGAAGTTTCTGAAGGTACAAGTTGACTTTCAGCACCTCTGATGTCCCCACATAACCTGAGAGAGCTCTCAGCATTCTTAGTGTTGCTCTTTGAGGCCTCTGGAGCTGCTCAGAGCTGTGGAAGTGTCCAAAATTCACGATCCTGGGACAGGTCTAACCCAGACAACTCCAAACTCCTCTTCCCATGGGCACGGTTGCTCCCTGGTTCTTGCAGGGGAGCAGCTGGAAGCCATCTCTGGAAAAAAAAACCCAGGGAAAATAAAAAAGCAATCCTTATTTTGCTGAATTCAAGTGCTCCAGGCTATCCAGTTACTGTAGGGAAAGCAGCTCCCTTGTAATCCTGTATCTTTGGGCATTTACAACTCCAGTAAATTAGCCTTTGGGATAAAGCTGTTATCTTTGTTTCCACTTCCAAGCTGGATGTTTTTGGGAACATTTCAGATTCCCTTTGGCTCTTTTTAGGAAGATTGAAGCATGAAAACCCTTGGATATTTTCTGTGTAACCAGTTAAATGATTTCAGGAGGTTTGAGTTGTGCTCAGTTAACTCCAAACCCCCCGGGCTGATCAAAGTGCCGACTTCCCAGGGAATATCAGTGCTGTGTCCCCGTCACTTTAATCCTTGTTTTTGGTCTCCAAAGCCAAAAAACCCAGGATTGTGGGATGCATCCAAAGCCCCTCAGCCTCTGCCAGATCTGATTTACCCAGAAAATCAGGTACAAATTGGGGTATTGTGGAAGAGCTGAGCCCCAACCAGTCAGGTGGTGGGAGGTTGGTACCTTCAGGAGCTGCTCAAGGGTTGATCCTGGTGGGGTGGTTTCCCTTCCCAGACGAGTGTGTTGCTTCAAAAAAGCTGGATTCCTTCCTTAAATATCAATTATTTCATATTATAATTAATATAAATTATTTATATATACATTGGGCAACCTGGGCTAGTGGAAGGTGTCCCTGCCCGTGGCAGGGGGTTGGAACCAGATGGTTTTAAGGTCCCCTCCACCCCAAACCATTCCATGATTCCATGTAATATTTTAAGTTCACAACTCCAGACCTTTCCAACCTCCACAGAAGCCTCGTGCAACGCACCTTTTCAAGTTAAACCCCTTCGTTCCGTGGATTTGATGCTAATTTTTTAATTTCCTCCCGAAATTACGTCGCTGTCGTGCACCACTTCAGAAGGGACCTGTTTGGAGGGAGAGGCTTTAGGGCTTCGTGGATTTTGTCACAGTGGTGACACTGATTGGGATTTGTGAGGCTTAGAGCAAAAAAACCAACCGTGCAAAGGCAAAATGATGCCCCCAAAATGCGACAGAGCCCTCAAATTCAGGCGCCTCCTCCCCGAACACCCGAAATTCCCACGTGATTCCCTCCCGGGGCTCGGGGGGTGACGACCCCTTGTGCCATAACCTCTTTCTGCTCTGTGCAGGATGAGAGACACGAGCAGGAAAAACAACGTTTTTGCCCAGTTTCGGAAAAACGAACGGGACAAGCAGAAGCTCATCGACACCGTGGCCAAGCAGCTCCGCGGCCTCATCAACAGCCACCACTCCTGAGGGAGCTGGGCACCTCCTTCCCAAAACCCCCCCTGGACTTGGGATCCTTGTTGAAAGAGAATATATGTATTTTTTTATTCACCTGTAATATTCCTGGAACCTTCCCCCTCCTCCACAGTCCCCCCCTTTCCCAAAAGGCTCCCGGCGAAACAATCCCTGGGAAAAGAGGCTCGGAGGGGGATAAACTCCTATTTTCAGGGGTTTGGAAAGCCACTGGGAAATCCTAAAGCCTGAGAGGGAAGCTCACACCCGGACTGTTTTCTTGTGGGATCGACCAGGTTGAAGGGATCATCCTGCCTTCCTTTTGTTATCCACAAAAAACGGAGGGAGGAGCCACGGTTTGGGTTCTTCTCGTGGGCTTCGGTCAAAGGGAAGGGGGTCACCCCTTAGTGTGTCTTGCCAGCTGGTGGTTTGGATTTAGGTAGGAGAAAAGGCAAAGTGATTTCCCAGTTTTTCTCCTCGTTTTCCCATCTAAGAGCTGGTTTCCACCTTAGGAAAGGGAGATCTCTGGAGATCCCGGGAGCTGCGACCTCTTCCTGTGTGTCCGTGACCGGCGTGGCCACCCCTGAGCTCTGCCACCGGGACCTGCTGGGGTCTGTGGGCCTGTCACTGGGTGGAGAAGGGCTTTAGAGCTGCCTCATTAATTAGATTTGGAAAGGGAGAACCAAAGGATAACCCGGCAGGGTGTCCCGTGGAGCCGGGTTGGTGCTGGAATGCTGCTGGAATTCGGGCAGCAGGAATGGAGGGGTGGCGTAAAACCCAGCTCTCCTGATGTCCAGGGCACTGCATTCAGGGGTTTTCCCTCTCTTTTCCATGCTGGTGTCCCATCTTCCCTCTCCTCTTGATGCTTCCGTGGGGTAAAGCCCCTCTGCTTCCCTTGCTTTTCTCCTTGGAGCAGCCCTGGATGGGAAACTTGTTGAATCCCTGGCATGGAATCAGCAGTGCTCAACCCCCCCCACCCCGGCTCCAAAGTGCCTGTGGACAAAATTCCCCTCAGCTCTGAAGGTTCCCAAAGATCCTCTGCTGGAATCAGGCAGCTTTTGAGGAGCAGGGCAACATTCCCACCAGGATTTTAGCTCCAGTGTTGAGGTTACTGAGGGGGATTTTCACCCTTATCACCTTGTTACCCTTTTGACTCCCGAGTCCTGCAGGTGAAAACTTATCCAGCCACATTCCCCACCTCCCAGACCCTCATGGTAAAGGGAATTAAAATCTTCCTGGTGGATGTTACAGCCCATTTCCCACCCTCTAGGATGCACAAAGGGGATGAGGCTTTATCCTCTCTCCTTGTTCCTCAGCGAGACTTTTGGGGGGTTTGTTTTGTTTTTGGGAAGGATTCGTGTTGCTTAACCCTGGAAGTGAACGGGAATATGGTCAGGAATGACCTCCTGGGGCTCTTGTTCTGCCCCAGCCGCCTCCATCCATGAGGACCAAGGGATTATTTTCATTAATAAGAGGGAAAGCCCATCCTGGCATTGTGGTTCCTTGGTTTTGGAGGGGGATCAGAGGTGAATTCCTTTCTAATGCCTCTTGGAAGGACGTGGAAGGAGGATGAAGGAAAAAGAAGCAGGTGAAGGAAAGTTGGTGTCAGGTGGCCAGAAATGGATCATCTTTGTAGACAAACTCCCAAATGACCCAGCAGAGGCTTCCAGGGGGACCAGAGGAACTCAGTCAGGGTGTGGGATAGAGGGAGAAGGATCGGGATCCTCAAATATAGGGAAGGGATTTTGGTGGACGAAGCATCCGCTGCCACCCTGAAATTCCATTTTTCCCTCCTGTATTCCATGTTCCTGCAAGAAAACCTCAATGCAGCTTGAGGTCTTCAGGCAACACCTTTTTTCTAATCCCCATCCCACACCCAGGCTCTCCTTCCCATCTTCACCTGGAACTTCAACTCGAACTCAGTCAGGCTGTGGGATAAAGGGAGAAGGATCGGGATCCTCAAATATAGGGAAGGGATTTTGGTGGACAAAGCATCTGCTTCCACCCTGAAATTCCATTTTTCCCTCCTGTATTCCATGTTCCTACAAGAAAACCTCAACACAGCTGGGTCTTGAGGCAACAACTTTTTTCTAATCCCCATCCCACATCCAGGCTCTCCTTCTCACCTCCACCCGGAGCTTCAATTCCCAGAGGGACGACGTGGCCATGCTGTGCCCAGGGGGGGTTTCCTCGCTCCTTTAAGCTCTTCTTGGAGAAGCTGGGATTGGGATCCCACAAACCAGCTCCTGGCACTCCAGATTTGCCACTGGGAAAGTCACATTCGGCCAAGGGAGGGATTCTGGGTGTTCCTGATTTTGGGAGGTCAAGAGCCTGAACCGCGAGTCGCAGCCCCGGGATGAAAAATGGCATTTTTGGTGCTCTGGTCCTAATTAACTTTTTGTTCCAAGAGATGCGGCTCCATCCCCTTCCAAATAAAATTAATCTTTGGAACAGATTGCCTGAAGAGCCCTGGAAGACATTCCAAATCCCCTCTAAGTCCCCTGCTAATGATCCTCCACTGGGGATGGAGCTGCTCAGGAGGGAAAGGGAATTTCTAAGGAGGGTCAGAAGAGGGAGCAGAACCCTCAAATGAAGATTTGCAGCCCCCCCCCCGATAAATAATGCTGCTATAACCCCTCCCTCCCCAGGCAGTTAAAGGGTTTGAGTTTTTAAGCAGTGGCTGTAGAAAAAAAAAATATTGGGTTGTTCTCCCAGTTTTTCCAGCAAATATTCGCAAAAATATTCCAGGAAAACAAACAGCACCAGTGGGGGAAAAAAAATACATTAACCAAAAAAACCCACCCAGTTTTGGCTTCCTGGGAAGCATCTGCACTTCTTATCCTCTTTATCATCTTGTCAGGCAGCCCAAGGGTTGGCAATAACTCTATATAAGGTGGGAATTTGCAGCCCAAAGTGTATCCACAGGTGAGGGGAGTGTTCTCCCTGAGCCATCAGCACGTGTGAGAGAGAGGAGGAGGCTTTTCCTGGGATTTTTTTTTCGGTTTATTCCAAGGGCTGGAGTTCAGGTCAGACGCCCTCAGCGATTTTTGCACTTTGTTTTGGATCCAGCCTCAGCTCCCGGCTCGGATGGGGCCGGGAGAAGTTTGGCTGGTGCTTCATTCCAGGGGCTGCTTTGGGCTCGTTTCCTTCAAAATCAGCTGCTTTTGTGCTGCTGGGAAGGTGGAATTTTGGGGCAGGAGGTGTGGGGTGGGGGGGGTCTGTGCTGGTCCCAAACTGGGAGATGCTGGGAGGCAACGTGGGATGAGGAGGCTGAGATGGAGCCAGGGCTGCTCCGGTGGCCTCTTGTGCTGGAGCTGCTTTTGGGGGAAAACCACCCCTTCCGAGCAGTGTCCAAACCCCAGGGAGAAACATCTCCACCCTTTGGATGTTTCCTACCCCTGGCTGGCTTTTCCCTTTAGTTCTGGGTTGGGTTTGGTGCTTTTTTTGGGACTGTGGAGTGGTTTGGAGCATGGGAACACCCTCCCATGCCCCTGTGGGGTGTGTGTGCCACCCCTGGGTGCCACAGGGGTGGTGGGATCTCTGTGTCCCATTCCCTACAGCTCCCCACTCCGTGCTTGTCCCACTGCTGGGGAGCTTGAAGGGAGCACAACTCCCAAATAAATCTCATCCCAAATGCCTTCAAGATGCTCCCAGCCCAGCTGTCCACTGGGAAAGTTGTGAGTTTTGTGGGAACCGACCCAAATTCCCCGGGATCTGGGTGGGATTCACCCCAAAAGTGCCGGATGGAAAAGGGGGAAGCTCAACCTGGGACTTGGGGACCGGGTGATTTGTTTCATCCCAGATTTGCTGCTCCGGTCTCCAACCCCTGGATTTAGGAATCTTTGCATCCATCCCCCTGCTGCAGCTTCCCCAGTTTGGGGGGGGGGGGAGGGCAGCACCCCAAAAATTCCATGGGCAACTCAGGCTTCTGGAATGCTGTGTGTGCCGAGCTCTTCCCGCCTTGGCTCATCCCTCTGATCCAGTTTTGACAGGAAAACACTCCATCCCGATCCCTGCCCCCATCCCAATCCCTCCCTGTCCACCGGCTGCTTGAGTTGCCTTTTCTCACTTATTTTTTTTATTTTATTTTTTTTTGGAGGGGGGGGAGGAAAGGCCGTGATTTTGTAAACTGACGTGGTGAAAAAACAGCTTTTTTTGCACAAGTCGTTGCACAATAAGGGGAGAGTTTAGTAAATTAGGTTTAACTTTAAAGGGAACACTTTTTTGGTTTTGTTTGTTTTTTGTTTTTTTTCCTTAAAACTCACTAGCAGAGCTACTGATTAAAAAAAAAAGAGAAGGCAAAGTGCTGGACTGATTAAGGAATGGACTGCATGGTTTCCAGGTGGAATTGCTTTAGAATTTAGCATGTTGAATTCCAACTGTACATTTATCCTGTTGTAACTTCTATTAAACAATACAGCAATTAACTGTTTAATTAATCAAGTGCCTGTGCATCGCTGGGAAGGCTGGAAAAAAAACCCCTAAATCCTAGGAAGAGATAAAATTCAAGGTCTCTTTTGGACAAGCAGCAAAGCTTTGCTGTTGGAACACCCAGATTTAGGGAGAATCCCATGGGAGGCAATCCCTGGATGGGCACTGGCTCCCACAGCCCGTGTGGCATTGGGACACTCTGAGCTAAAGCCAAGTTTGGCCTAATTTGGTGGTTATTTTAATTGGTTTCTAGCAAAAATTTTTAATTATGAGGGTGGGGAGGCCCTGGCCCAGGTTGCCCAGGGAAGCTGTGGCTGCCCCTGGATCCCTGGAAGTGTCCAAGGCCGGGTTGGATGGGATTTGGAGCAATCTGGGATGGTGGAAGGTGTCCCTGCCCATGGCAGGGTGTTAGAATGAGATGATCTTCAAAGTTCCTTCCAATCCAACCCATTCTGGGATTTTAGGATGATCCACAAACATGATTAAGCCCAAGCCTTTGCTCTCCTTGATTCCATGGAGGTTTGCAGGTGGGGATGGTAATTCCAAGTAGGAATTAACTCCTGGAGGGCAGAGCAGAGGGATGGGCAGCCCATCCCGGAATCCTGGAATGGTTTGGGTTGGAAGGGACCTTAAAGCCCATCCAGTTCCACCCCCTGCCATGGGCAGGGACACCTCCCACCAGAAGGTTCATGGAGGCAGAGCATGAACATTCCCTGGGCACTTGGAGTAGGGAATTCAAAGGATATCAAATCAACAAGATGCACTAATTAGGAAGTGGCTGATTGGGAAATCCCATGTAATCCCAGAGGGATCTCCATGGGGCCTGGAGATGCTGAGCACACCGGGATGGAGGAACTTGGGGTCCTCCTGGGAAGGGTGGTGGGGTGATTCCATGGAAGGCTCAGGAGGATGACGAGGTTCAATATGTAGGAGTGAAGGATTTAGGGAATATTCACGGGCTGGGAGACTCCCTGCTGCAAAGCAGAGAATCCTGGATGGTTTGTGTTGCAGGAATTCCTCTAAACCCCTTTTTTTTAAGTGATTTTTCCCTTTTGGGATCTGTCAGATCCTGGGGCAGGGAGTCCCAGGTGTTAATTTTCGGAAGGAAAAGTTCTGCCTGGTGGTGTTTGTCATTCAACCTCTGCCAGGGGCAGAAAAGGGTGAAAGGAGGATGGGAACCTCCCAGAGTTCATCAGAATATTCTTGGCTGCTTCTGTTGGACAAAAGGGAAAGTGCCACCTGACCCAGCTGCAGGTCCAGGTGGGATCCCAAAAGTGCAGGAAGCCCCTCAGGGGACCCAGTACCTGGATCAAGGACCTTCACTTCACTGTTGCCTTGGCCCGATGGATTCTGGGAGCTGAGCCGTGCTCAGAGCAGCCTGGATGCTCCAGCTCGGGGCCATTTACCCCAGGCAGGAGAGATGGAGACATCCTGCAGCTCCTGGGAGGATGAGATGGGATCCAGCACCGTGGGACTGCCCTGGGAGATGGTGGGCAGAGCCCTTGGACCGCGCCGGCCTCTGGAGTGGGGAGGAGCAGCCACAGGTAGGTTTGGGGGCCTGGATGTGGGAGTGGGGTCACACCAAGGACTGAGGGCTCTGCCAGCACCTAAATCCATGCCCAGAGTGGGGCCAAACCCCCCCCAGCTCTGGGGCTGCCCAGAGTCACTTGTCTGGCTCTGGGCCACCAACCCCTTCACCCTGGGTGTCCTCAGGACACCTCAAACCACCCCCCAGCCTGTGCAGGGGCTCCCAGAGCCCAGTTTTCATAGAATCATGGAATATCCTGAGCTGGAAGGGACCCCCAAGGACCATCCAGTCCAACTCCTGGCCCTGCCCAGGACACCCCAACAATCCCCCTCTGTCCATCAGAGCGTTGTCCAAACCCTCCTGGAGCTCTGGCAGCCTTGGGGCTGTGCCCACTGCCCTGGGGAGCCTGGGCAGTGCCCAACCAACCTCTGGGGGAAGAATCTTCTCCTGAGATCCAACCTGAGCCTGCCCTGGCACAGCCCCAGCCCTTCCCTGGATGCTGTCCCTGTGGATGGTGCTGGGTGTAGCCCTGTCCATCCAAGGAACAATCCCTGTAACAAACCCTCCCCAGGAACATCCTCAGGCACCTCTGGAGAAGACCTGAGCAGGGAATGCTCAGGGAGCATTCCCTGAGCCCTGGGGTCACTCCTTTTGTTTGTCCAGGCTCTTCTCCTCTCTCTAAATGTTCCTCATTTTGATTTTACTGTTTCTGCGCTGGGATTTCCCATCTCCAGCGTCTCAGGAATTGCCTGGCTCTTCCCACAGGTGGGATGGAGGCCAAGTGTGAGTCCAGCTGAGTTCTCCCCTCCAGTGATGCCCTGTGGGGTCTGCAGGAACCACGAGGAAGGAGATCCAGCACAAGATGCTCAGACCCTATGGATGTTCCTGCCCTCTCCAGTGGGACAGGAGCTCTGGAGGTCTCCAGGTCAGTCCCTTCCTCCAAATTGGAGATCACCCAACAAGGTTTTTTTTCCTGCTGCATGTTTTCCAAAGCTGAATCCCAAACCCACAAGCAGGGAGGGGTTTCTTTTTCCTCCTTGTTTTCTTCGAGTCAGGTGAGACAAACCCTTTTCAACAGATACTCCTGAGCATTTATTTCCTCCTGTCTCTGTCCCTTCTTGCCTTCACCTCGATTCACCTCTTAACCTCCTTCCTGGATGAGATTGGCTGAGGTTGCAGGGGAGTGGAGTTGTCAGGTGAGCCTGTCTCCAGCCCCTGGGATTTCTCTTCCGTAAGGGAGCCAGGGAATGGAGCTGCCATGGGACACAGGGAGCATTTGGGGTTGGAAGACACCTGCATCAGGCTGGGGGTTTACTCTCTCCTCGTGTCCCATGGACAGGGCTGTCATCCAAAGCTGAAAGAGGGTAGATTTAGGTTGGATATTGGGAAGAAATTTTTCCCTGTGAGGGTGGTGGGACACTGGAATGGATTTCCCAGAGAAGCTGTGGCTGCCCCATCCCTGGGAGTGTCCAAGGACACATTGGACAGGGCTTGGAGCAACCTGGGCTAGTGGAAGGCGTCTCTGCCCATGGCAGGGAGGGTGGAATTAGGTGGCTTTTAACATCCCTTCCAACCCAAACCGTTCTGTGATTCTGTGATTTCTTCTGCCACGAGTCCAAAAAATCCTTCAGTGAGCTCCTTCCCACCCCTGGGAGCTGGGAAGGAGCAGGAAGGTGGACACTGGACCAGAAGGACCACCAAAGTTTTGCAGGAGTGAAGAGTTTAAAGCAGAGGTGGAGGGAGGAAGCAGATAAGACACAGCTGTCACCACTTGCCCACGGAGCAGGTGAGGGAGGTTGGGAGAGCAGATAAATGTGGGAGAGGAGGAGAGATGGTGCAGGGATAACATGACCTGAGATAAGGATGGGTGAGATGAAGCAGGTAGGGAAGGGATTACACCTCTCCTGGCAGGGAAGCCTGGATGAAATCCAAGAGGAACGAGCACAGAGCATTACGTACCCGGTAAGAAATGCGGGCACGGAGACACGGGAGGTGGAGCAACCGGATTTGGGGTGAGAAACTGGGTCAGGCAGGGAGCAGCAGAGCAGTTGGGGTGCCAAGAGAGGGCAAGGGTGGTCAAACAGCAAAGGTGAGGGTGGTGGCATTGTTGCGTGGTGGGGATGGAGCAAGGTGGGATTGCTTGGGGTCAGGGTGGGATTGCTTGGGGTCAGGGTGGGATTGCTTTCCTGCCTTTTGCTCTTCCGCTTCTCCACAGCGTCGTGGTTCAGACTGGAAGAAACCCACAGAAAAGGGGAAAAGTGTCTTTGAGGTGAACACCCTAAATATTGCTCACTCTGAGGGATGAACCTGAGTGCTTTGTGTAGGGCATCTGATCCCCAGGTGGGACTGGGCTCCATCTTCTTGTCCCCAGCTTCATCCTTCACATCCCCAGGTGGGTCTGGGCTTCATCTTGTCCCCAGCTTCATCCTTCACATCCCCAAGTGGGTCTGGGCTTCATCTTGTCCCCAGCTTCATCCTTCACATCCCCAAGTGGGTCTGGGCTTCATCTTGTCCCCAGCTTCATCCTTTATGTCCCCAGGTGGGACTGGGCTTCATCTTCATGCCC
>NW_020884936.1:3973159-3977495 GCF_003945725.1 Corapipo altera
CAGCTCCATCCTTCGCATCCCTGGGTGGGACTGGGCTCCATCTTCTTATCCCCAGCTTCATCCTTCACTTCCTCAAGTGGGGCTGGGCTTCATCTTCTTGCCCCATCTTCATCCTTCACGTCCCTAAATGGGACTGGGCTTCATCTTCTTGCCCCCAGCTCCATCCTTCACATCCCTGGGTGGGACTGGGCTCCATCTTCTTATCCCCAGCTCCATCCTTCACATGCCCAGGTGGGGCAGCCCCTCCACCTCCCCTCCTCGCCACGATTCCAAACCCCACGTGGCTCCGCGGCCCCGCTAATTCCGTTCCCCTGGGGGGCCGTAATTGGATGAGGGCTCGGGAGAGCCATGGATCAAAGGCAGGCTCCCATCCATATCTGCCTGGCCCCCGATGTGATTAGCAGGGGCAGCACATCCATCACGGGCTGCCCCTCCCTGACCCAGCGCCGGGGCCGGGCAGGTAGAGCGCCGGGGAAATCGGATTTGCTCACGGAAAGGTTAAGCGAGGCTGGGGATGAAAAATGATCCCGCTGCCGCGTCTGCTCGGCAGCCATTCATCTCCCGGGATGGAGGGGCTGCCCGGGCTGGCTCTGGGAGATGATCACTCAACGTCAGGGGGATGTGTGAAGTGTTAAAGACCCCCCGGCGGGGCACGGGGCGCTCGTTTGTATTCATTAGTCGGGCGGCTGCAGATGTCGGGCGGCTCTTTGAGGGGGCACAGGCGCACGAGTTTGCTGCCCAGGTCCTCTCCTGCAGGCCTTGGTGAGGTGGTGGGGTGGGATTTCTCCTCCCTTGGTGGCCCCTGGCACTTGTTGCTCTCCCGTGATCCTGCTTCTCCTCCATCCATAGCCCTGGTAACAGACACATCCAGGTCGTGTCTCTTCTCCCAGGATCCAGCAGTAGGACAAGAGGGCTCGGTCTTCAGCTGTGCCAGGGGAGGTTTAGGTTGGAGATTAGAAAGAATTTCTTTGCAGAGAGGGTGCTCAGCCATTGGAATGGGCTGCTCAGGAGAAGTGGTGGATTTTCCCTCCCTGGAGGTGTTGAAGGTGAGACTGGAGGTGGCATCAGTGCCATGGGCTGGAAACCACAGCGGGGCTGGATCCAGGGTTGGACTTAATGATCT
Organism: Corapipo altera; assembly: GCF_003945725.1. Taxonomy (NCBI): domain Eukaryota; kingdom Metazoa; phylum Chordata; class Aves; order Passeriformes; family Pipridae; genus Corapipo; species Corapipo altera. Next base: position 3,974,283 of record NW_020884936.1, read on the forward strand.
CAGAGGTCTTTTCCAACCCAGCTGATTCTGTGATTCTGTGGCACCTGAGAAGAACCTGAACTTCTCCTTTCCCTCTTGTTCCTTTTTTTTAGGATTGAGCTGTTCTGGATTGTGCAGAGCACAGGGGATGCTCCAGCCCCATCCCACCGCTATTGTTTGAACCTCTGGTAATTTTTCCTCCACCCAAGTCCTGGCTGGAGGCAGCACTTGGCTCATTCTCCTCCCCAAATCTTCAGCACCCACCTTTCCCTCTGCCTCACCCCCCTCTTTTGCCAAAGCCACGGGTTTTCCAGGGCTGAGCCTGCCGAGTGACTGCATCTTTAGGTATGTTTTTGTTCCCACCTGTCCAAGAAAGGATGGGCAGCGGTCTCCAAGCTGTCCTGTTTGGACAGGTCTTCCCTCCTCTCCTGCCTTTTGCTCTTCCACTTCTCCACAGTGTTGTGGTTCAGCCTGGAAAAACCCACAGGAACGGGGAAAAGCATCTTTGAGGTGAACATCCTTAATATTGCTCACTCTGAGGGGTGGACCCTCTGCCAGACCCCCTGGAAATGGCTCCAGCTGTGGCTGCTCTTCCCTCGGCATTCCCAATCCCACCTGAAGCCCCAACTTCTCCTCATTGCAGCACAACCTCAGGGCTTTTTGGGGCAGTGAGATTTGCTCTCTCAGGGAGAGATCACTGGGAATCTTTATATTTATTGTCCAAATCTGCTTTTGGTGGGTGTTGGACACACACCAACAGGCTGGGAAGAGGAAAATCTTGGCTGATGTTCCCCAGGAGTTGAGATGTGAGTGTAACTTTATCCTGCTGGGTCCTTTCCTGACCTTGGCTGCCCTCAGCTCCACTGGAACATGAGACAGCAGAAAGCTGGGAGAAGAACCTGGAGCAACTACCAGTGTGCCCCTGGATTGGGTTCTGTTGAAACTGTGGCTGTTGGAGGTGGAAATTCCTGGTTTTCCCGTTGAGCGCTTGCTCCCGGCCTTGACATCGGAGCTTGGGCTCTGAAGCACCTCCAGGACCTCTTCCCAGGTACAGATGGGGATGTGCCCACTTATATCCATCTACTCTGAGGGCAGGAAATAAGGTAGGGGGTGGAAAAATGAGATTTCACATCAGCTGGAGTTGGAGCAGAGCGTGGTGGAGCAGCCTCAGGTCCTGAGCTCATCATTCACTGCCTGCCTGATGCTCAACCCCATCCCATGGTGGTCTGTGGTGTCCTGCTGGGAGATATCCTGCTCCAAGGGATCTCCCTCCCTCACTGTGGAAAGGCAGTTGCTTGGAAGATATAAAACTGGGCTGGGGAATTAACTTCCCTGGTGGGATTGGTTGGGAATGTTGTTGCTTGACGGGACAAACGTGCTCAGCTCGGGGCTGGTGAGATGGTCAAAGTTACCCGGTGGGAGGGTTTGGATCCCTTTGGATACTTTGTGGATGCAGTGACTGGGAGTGTTGCTCATTTGAGAGCAGGAAGGAGGGATCCCAGCAACATTCCCAGGCAGGAGGCTGCAGGAGCTCAGCTGGGCTGGGGGAGCTGTTGGAAGCACAGGGTATTCCCAGCTGGAAGGGTGAGTGCAGGCAGCCAAGGGTGACACACCTGCAGCCTGTGTTTGACATGGAACTATGGAATGGTTTGGGTTGGAAGGGACCTTAAAGCTCCTCTCATTCCACCCCCTGCCATGGGCAGGGACACCTTCCACCAGCCCAGGTTGCTCCAGGCTCTGTCCAGCCTGGCCTTTGTCACTAAGGACCTGCTCAGAAGTCCCCCAGAGCTGGGATGAAGTGTGGAGCAATCCCTTGGAGTGCAGCAGTGATGGCTCAGGATGCCCTTTTTATCCCCCCAGGGTCCACCAGCTTCCCATGGAGTGATGGCTCCAGCCCTGCAGAGAGTTTGATTTCCCACCCTCCTGAGCTGTTCCATCTCACCAGTGGATCCAGGAGGAATCACGGGATGACTGAGGTTGGAAAAGACCTCTGAGATCATGGAGTCCAACCTCTGACCCATCCCTACCTTGTCCCCCAGCCCAGAGCACTGAGTGCCACATCCAGTCCTTCCTGGGACACCTCCAGGGGTGGGGACTCCAAACCTCCCTGGGCAGGGGTTCAGGGAATGAGCACACACACATCATTCCCAGGATTCTTTGGGAGAAGACACCTCCACTGTCAGCTGGTGGAAGGGCTGCAGATCCAGCTCACCCCCAAGGTCAGACTGCAACCACATAACCTCCAAGGTCATCTCCTGGATGTCTTGGCATCAAAACTCTCTCCTCCATGGAAAATCCCCAAGAACCAGCAGCCCTGGGCGTGATCCTGCCCATCCAGACCCTGGGAGAGGTGAAGCTGCAGTTTTCCTGCCTGGCTCCCGACGTTCCCTGACTCCAGGAGAGGTCTGTGAGCTCCTGTGGTGGCATGTGGGGGTAGATAACATCTCCCTGGGGTTTGGCTCCGAGGTGCTGCAAGTGCAGGAGGGCTGGGATGGGATGATCTTCAAGGTCCCCTCCGACCCAAACCGCTCCGTGATTCATCCCGTGCTGGTTCCATGGAAAACCCAGCCCGGTGTTGGACACTGAGCATGGAATGTGTCAGGACTGGCCTCTTTGGGGTTACCAGGGCAAGGTTTCCCCACCACTCGCTTCAAGCTGAAGACCAAAGCCTGAGTCCTGCCCCGATTTCACACCTGCTCAGAGCCTCTGGGGTGCTTTCCTGGGGTAGGGCTGGAGCAAAAGCCCTGGGGCTGTGTCTGTCCCAGCCAATTAACCAGCTCCAGGGTTCAGACACTAATTATCCTCACTGGTGAGTTATTAACACTCGCCCAGGTGATTCTCTGGGCTGTTCCTGGCCTTGGAGCCTTCCCAAGAGGTGGTGGGGGGGATGTGGCCCCCCTGTTCTGGCAGGTAGGGGAGGCCAATTCCATGGGGGAAGTCCTACCCTTGCCAGGTGTCCTCAGGATGGTCCCAGCTGTGACATCAGGGCCCACCAGGCTCTGGTTTAACACACCAGCTCAAGCCTCCACAGCTTGGGTCAGGACTAACGTGCAGCCACAAACACCTAAGGGGTGGTAATTAATCCTAATTGCAAACATTCCGATTAATTTGCGGGAGCATCACTTTTAATTTCGATTTTTTTTTCTTCCCAGAACGCTCGTTTTTGCTGATCCAGGCCCTGCCTGCAGCAGCTGGTGCTGTCACCAGGGAAGGCTCAGTTCCTGGCAGCAGAGA
>NW_020884936.1:3977505-3978467 GCF_003945725.1 Corapipo altera
AGCATTCCAGGATTCCCTGAGAGGTCCCTTCCAGCATTCCAGGATTCTCTTCCGACCCAAAGCACTCCAGGATTCTGTGAGAGGTCCCTTCAGGCCCAAAGCATTCCAGGATTCTCTGAAAGCTCCTTCTCCCCAAAACTGGGACCCACCAGTGCCGTGGATCAACTGGCAATGGAGAAATCTCCATCCCCATCCCCTCCTTCTCCTCCTCTCCCCACAGAGAGCACCTCATAACCTCAGAAATAATATATATTTAATATAGAATATATAAAATACAATAAATACCCACATAACCCCCTCCCCCCCTACACTTCCCAGGCACTCCTGATCCTCCTGTCTGCCGGGGAGCGGGATGGGCAAGGAGAGATTTGCATGCTGGAATTCCAACCAGGAAGTTCCCCGGCGCAGAGGGGACCGACTCCTTCCTTGCCTTCTGACTTCTTAGAGGTGTCTTTGTTTTTCCAGTCACCCAGTGGACAATCTTTCCCCTCTTTTTCCTCCCCAGGGACTACTAGAAAGCGGGAGAACGTGACCTGGGCCACCCGTGACCCCGGAGTCACCCCCACCACGTTCCCGTGGGGATCAGCCGATGACTAAAGGTACGTTTTTTGGGCTTCCTGGGACACACCCAGTTGCTTGGCTCCCTCCTAAATATTATTTCCCAGCCTCTCTCCACACCCTCTCTGGGGAAATTGCACCCAAGGAAAGCTTGGAGATGCTACACCCAGGGGAGAGCTCGGGGAAACCGTTCTCCCGGAAAAAGGGTGGAAGGGGGAAGGTGGGATCTGGTTTTCCTCTCTTGTCTTGGTGCTGCTGAGACCTCTGAGCCCAAACCTGGGGGATGCAGAGCTAGGAGGAGACAAACTGGTTGGAGGCAGTGCTGCTAAAGAGAGCAGAGGGCTGGGAATGGTGGCCCAGGAAGGAAGATGGGAAGGTTTGCAGTTGTTTCAGAGTCAGGAAAA
>NW_020884936.1:3978477-3987353 GCF_003945725.1 Corapipo altera
GAGGTGATTGGCTTAACTTCAACCTCTCTGGATCTGATTCCAGAGGATGGTGAGGGCAGGGAGTTCTTTTGGGATGCAGAGAGGCTGTGGCTCCATCCATGGAGGTCTGGGAAGAGGAAGGATTGGGCTGGAGCAGGTGCTGCTGCACAGAGACCCCTCACAGGTCAGGAATGGGCTGAATTCCAGGCCGGAAAAACGCACCTGGAGAGGTTTTGAGTCGTGCTCAGTGCGGGGAGGAGGCAGCTCAGGTCCCCCTAGTTTTGGGGTCAGGAGCTGGTGGGAGTTGCTGCTTGGTGGGAAATAAGGATACAAACTGAACTGTGGGAACAACCCAGTAACAGAGGGATTTAAACCCCGATTTTGGGATTTTCTGTCTTGTTTGCTCCAACCCAGCTCTTCCCAATAACAAATTCCCAAGTCAGCTGGAAGGGGCCTCTCAGAGCAGCTCTGCTGCTGCAGTCACAGTAGCATCATTCTCACCTCTTCCCTGGAGTCTCCACCACCAGGCATTTGTTTTTTCTCCCACGAAACGAGGAGCTGAGCAGTTTTCTACACTGCTCCTGAAACCTGAGGCTCCCTGGAGGAGATCCTTTGAGGTCCTTCCAGCCTTATCACGGGGATATAAATGAGGTCTGTCTGTCCCCAGTAGCTGGGTTCCAGCTGGACTCTGGCCAGGATTCAGCTCCCAGATTTTCACACCTAAATGTAGAGGTGCAGCTCAGAGGCCAGTGCCAGTTTTGGGGCCCTGGGGAGCCCAACCAGCCTCCAGTTGTTGTCCAAGGAAGGTGCAATTCTCCCAGAAATACAATCAGGGGCAACTTGGATACCCTGAGCACCTCAAAGACCACTTTGTACCTCTGTGTGGGCAGCTGGGACTTGTCTGAAAGATCCAGTCTGTGCATGGAGAGGGATCAGCTGGCCAGGGGTAGGTTGGCAGGAGCTGAAGGTCTTCACAGACCAGGGAATATCCCAGGAGGTAAAACAGGAAGGAAGAATTTCCTGGCTGGAGAGGGACTTCTCACAAGGGCTTGTAGTGACAGGGCAAGAGGGAATAGCTTCCCACTGCCAGAGGGCAAGGTTAGATGGGATATTGGGAAGGAATTCCTGGCTGGGAGGGTGGGGAGGCCCTGGCACAGGTTGGCTACCCCTGGATCCCTGGAAGTGTCCAAGGCCAGGTTGGAGCAACCTGGTCTAGTGGAAAGTGTCCCTGCCCATGGCAGGGGGTGGCACTGGATGATCTTTAAGGTCTCTTCCAACCCAAATCCATGAACATCCTCTTCTCCTGGCAGTGCCCATGGCTTTGCTCACCCATAAATCAACCCCCCCAAGGTTGTGTCCCCATAGAGCACTTTGATTTCCTGAGGAAGGTGCAGCCACACTGGCACAGAGCTCACAGAGTCATCTGGGTTGGAAAAGACCTCTGAGGTTGAGTCCAACCTCTGCCCCATCCCCTCCTTGTCCCCCAGCCCAGAGCACCGAGTGCCACATCCACTCATCCCTTGGACACCCCCAGGGGTGGGGACTCCAAACCTCCCTGGGCAGCCCCTGCCAAGGCCTGACCACCCTTTCTGTGAAGAATTCCTTCCTGATGTCCAACCTAAACCTCTCCTGGTGCAGCTGAAGGCCGTGTCCTCCTGTTGCCTGGGAGCAGGGCCCGACCCCCGCGTGTGGGGAGGTTCTGGGGCTGAAGGTCAGGTGTGGTCAGGTCCTGGCTCTTTGTGTGCTGTCAGCAAAGCAAATGCCTTGTTCAAACACGCTCCTCCATGGGAAAGGAGAGCACCAGGATTGTGGTTGGGGCTTGGAGCAGGGAGTGCTGGGCCCTGGAAGAGCTGGGAGGGAGCAACAGGAAAGCTCTCGGGTGGTTTGGGGTGGCCTTGGCAGTGCTGAGTTAGTGGTTGGACGTGATCTAAGAGGTCTTTGCCACCTAAATGATTTTATGATTCTGTTCCTGGAGTGGTGGCCTGGAAGCAGCCACGAATCCTTGTGTCTCCATCCATCATCTCCCCTTTCCTTGTGTCACACACATTTGCAAAACTCTGTGTTTCCATGAATCATGGAACATCCTGAGCTGGAAGGGACCCACAAGAACCATCCAGTCCAGCTCCTGGCCCCGCCCAGGACACCCCAACAATCCCACCCTGTCCATCAGAGCGTTGTCCAAACCCTCCTGGAGCTCTGGCAGCCTTGGGGCTGTACCCACTGCCCTGGGGAGCCTGGGCAGTGCCCAACCAGCCTCTGGGGGAAGAACCTTTCCCTAAAATCCACCCTGACCCTGCCCTGGCACAGCTCCAGGCCATGAAAAGTGTGTGGTGTGTCCTCATGTTCTGCAGGACTTGGTGAAGCAGAGCTGCTCGAGCCAGCTCTGATCACGAGGGGCAGAGGGGAAAAGGAGTTTATTTGCTCTGGCCCATTTCTCAGGCCCTGAGAAAGGGCTTTGGGTAGAAGGAGCATTTTCTGGAATTATCTTCTCTGAGCTGGACACTTTTTCAGGCTTGTGGACCTTCCTGTGGGTCCAGAGTCCTGGCCAAGGATGACTGAGTGTTAATTAATAATGTCAGGTGGGGAATTAGGCAAAAAAGGTGGTTGTGAGGGCAATGGGGTGAGAAGGGCAGAGCTGGTGTGGTTGTTAATCCCATAAACCAGAGAAAATAGGGGCAGTGACCTCCTGTGAAGCAGAGACCTGTGGTGGGAGCATCACTGCTCCCCAAGCCATCACCTTTAGTCCCACCACGCACCTGCTGGACTCTCCCCCAAATTAGGATTAGGACCCCCGCCCCCCCCAAAATGAAAGCAAGGGAGAAAAATGCTCCCCAAAAATGATAAGAAGAAATGAAACCCAAACCCTTCACTGCTCTTGGGAAGTTGGTACCATGAGGACCCTAAATGCTGCTTTCTCCTGTAGCTGTGGGTGAGGGGATTAATCCCACCCACCTTTAGATCCCTGGGATCTTTCCAGAGCTGGAGGATGAGGGTTGACCTTCCCACCTGGGATTCCCTACTCTGATTTTCGGTGGGCTGGGATGATTGTACCTCTGAGCACAGAGGAAGCCTGAACAGATGTCCTTGGCTGAGATTTCCGTGTCCAACCAGAAGAAACACCTGGGATGTGAATCCTGGTGTCATCCCAGAGAATGTTTGTGCTTGACCAGGGAGAATTCCAGTTTCCTCTCGCAATTCCCACCCCAGAGTGTATCAACCGTGTTCCTCCCCCTCCTTGTCCATTTTATTTTGTGAAGTGGGGCTGTGCCAGGCCACGAGGCACTTCCAGGGAGAGAGTCATCCCATCCTAACACCTGGAATCCCTATGATTGGAAAAGATCTCCAAGTTTGTCAAGTCCAACCTTTGACCGTGGACACTTCCATGGACAAATCCTGTCCCTCTGAAATCCCAGTCCTGGGAGGAGATGCCTTCAGCTCTGTAAGCATCAGGGGACCTCAGGGAGTGACCCTGGAGTAGATGCCTTGTCTGGGGACAAATCGAAGCAGGTGTCACCTTTCCATTGGGATTCCTCCAGCTCATGGAAGATGTTGTCCTGTGGGCTCCCTCCCATTCCAGGGGACATCATTTAGATGCCAAGGACTGCTCTGATAAGACCCTGGAAGAATGTTCAGAGAGCTGCTGATGGGTTTCAGAAGGAATTTGGAACCCAAACCCAAGGTCTCTGGTCATTCCATGAGTACTTGTCTCCCAGGAACATCCTTTATGGGAAGAGGTGGGAGAGTGTCCATTGGTGACTGTGGGACATCCCTGAGGGCAACAGGGGATGGATCTGTTCCTTCAGCATCCCAGCAAGGTTTGCAGAGGGTTTTGACTGAGGTAGGTCTTTCCTTGTGTCCAGGAAGGAAATTTGGAGCAGGACAGGGAGGGAGAAGTTCCTCTCCCAAAATTATCTCCCTTATAAACAGCTGATGTGAGTTGAGAATATGGAGATTGGATGGGAGGGCTGAGCTTTTGGGTCAGACGATATTCCAGCCTGGTATCACCCATTGCATCTTCTGCAGGTCACTTTGGAAAGTCACATTCCGGGAAATAATTTTTGATTTGGGGCTCAGGATTCTTTTTATTTGGGGTTGGGGGGTTCCTGGGGCAGCAGTGAGAGCTCAGAGCTCACCCCACCCAACCTGCTCCTCAGGATGAGGAGTGCTGGCTTTGAACTGAAATGGGGGAGATTTAGGTTGGATTTGGGATGAAATTCTCCCCTGGGAGGGCGATGAGGTGCTGGCACAAGTTTCCCAGACAAGCTGTGGCTGCCCTATCCCTGGAAGTGTCCGAGGCCAACCTGGACTAGTGGAATGTGTCCCTGCCTGTGCCAGGGGTGGGGCCGGATGAGCTTTAAAGTCCCTTTAGAGGGTGGTGAGGCCCTGGCACAGGTTGCCCAGTAGTTCTCCCTCCAGGATGGGCATCTCACAGCATTAATTCCTTTTTCCCTTGACTCTCCCACTGTCCCCCCAGAGCTCAGCCTGGCCAAGGAGCAGAGCCAAGGGGAGGAACCCCCCAAAATTTCCTTTTCCCTCGGCTGAGGGCAGGTTGGGAGCGGGTTAGGGATGGTTGGATGTGCGGGCAGGGCCTCGGGGAAAAGGAACCGGGAGCTTTTTTTCTCTCACCGACGACGTGGGGATCAGAGGGGCTGCCCAGAGCCCTAATGAAGATAAATGGACACCCCCCCCCTCTCTCCTGCAGCCTTTATTGATGGGCTGTGGGGTGAAAGGCGAGCGCCGGAATGTTCATTTCAGGAGCCGTCACGAGGGTTCCGCGCAGGGGAAGGTGTAAGAAAAAGCGCCTTGTGCTTGAAAGTTCCTCCAAGATGAGGCTTTACAAGCCTTTCCCCATTCCTTCCCCATCCATCACTTCCCGGGACCCCTTTGTAAATGCAAATTGCACTTTGATAGGAATAATGCACTGAGCCTCTATTAGTGTCTGGGTAATGGAGAGGGTGATTTTAATGCAATCACTCTTGAGCCGAGGCACACAGGAGCTTCTCTGAGGCTGTGTATCAAAAAACAATCTGAAATCAGGCTCCTCCCCTGCCTCCCATCCCTGGCTTTCTGCAGGAGTTGGGATATTTTTTTATTTTGGGGCTCAGGGTTCTTTTTATTTGGGGGTTCCTGGGGCAGCCGGAGGGTTTCGGTGGGAATTTGGGAGCTCACCCCGCCTGACCTGGTCCCCAGGACAAGGAGTGGTGGCTTTAAACTGGAAATAAGGGAGATTTAGGTTGGATTTGGGAAGGAATCCTTCCCTGTGAAGGCAGTGAGGTGCTGGCACAGGTTTCCCAGGGAAGGTGTGGCTGCCCCATCCCTGGAAGTGTCTGAGGAGCAACCTGGTCTAGTGGGACACGGGGAATGGCTTCTCACTGGAAAAGAGGAGATTTAAATGGGATATTGGGAAGGAATTCCTGGCTGGGAGGGTGGGGAGATCCTGTCCCAGGTTGGGCAGAGAAGCTGTGGCTGCCCCTGGATCCCTGGAAGTGTCCAAGGCCCGGTTGGAGCAACCTGGGCTAGTGGAAGGTGTCCCTGCTTGTGGCAGGAGGTTGGAATTGGATGGGATTTAAGATCCCTTCCACCCCAAACCGTTCTGGGATTCTATGCCAAGGCTTGTTTTCCCAGACTGGGATGCCTGAAACATGGAATGGCCGTGGGGGACGTGGGACAACCTGCATCCCTCGGAGCTTGCTGTGATTTTTAGGGCCATGAGCTGCCTCATCCCCCGGAGCTGTTTCTTCCCAGGCTCCCACATGTGCTTCCAAGCAGGAGGGAGCTCGTTCCACCCCAGCTGTAAACATCTCAGAGTGATGGAGAGTGTGGATGTGCAGAGCAGCCCCCGAGATCCCTGGAGTGTTTCTGCACTCAACAAACTGATTTTTTTCTCATGTCCCAGCCTGATCTCTCCCTCCCAGGCTGTGCAGCAGCAGCTCCAGCACTGAAATCAGTTAAAGCTGCTTTAAAATAAAAGGGGAAAAAAAAAGAAAGTCACATTTCAAGGCATTGGGATCCCACTCCACACACACACACACACACACACTTTGGGAGGTCAGAAAAAAAACTGCTTTGAACTGTTTAAAAACAAATCTGAGGCATCATTCATCTTCATTAATGAGATATTTAACCAGTCCCTTTTAATAACTTTTTGATGCATATGCCAAGTGAAAAAGAAAAAAAAACAAGACAACCAAACATTTTCTGCTTAAAAGGCCATTAGTTTGGTCTCATTTGCTGATTAAAAGACCATTATGCTCCGTTCCCTTTCCTACCTTAGCTCCTAAATCCTGCTTTTTTTTGTGTTTTTTTTTCCTGGTATCACCATCACCCTCCCTGGGAGCAGCACAGGGTCCTTCTCACACCTCCCATGGATTTGGTCCTCTGAGGGTTTGCCCACAGGTCAGGGAAAGGAGGTGACTTTTCCCACCTCTCCCAGTGCAGGATTTAAACCCCTGGAGAAGTTAATCCCGACGGATCGGCCTAAACCTCCTCCAACCTGTTGGGGGATGAATTGTCCTGGGTTCTGGGATGGATTTTTCTCCCACTGCTGGAAATCAAAACCAGCCAGTAGCATAAATCTGAGGCTCCTTCCCCAAGGGTGGCTCCAAAGATGGGGTCCTCCAGCACCTTCCCAGTGGAGATGGAATATTTAGTGCCAGCTGGACACATCCGAGCGAGGCCCAGCGTGGCTCTTCTGAACTCTGGGGTGGGAACCACCACTTTTTGGGGGTCCTTGACTCCCAAAATGAAGGATATAGGGAGAGAAAAGCCCTTTCATAAATCAGGGGTGGAGAACAAAGGGAGGAAACATGGAAAGCAGAGGGGGGACTTTCCTGTTTCTCGAGGAGCAGAAGGAGAGGGATGGGGAAGGCAGCAGTGAAATCCTCGACTGGAACGACAAAAGGGAAAGAAATTAAAGCCAGATTTGTTCCCCTGGGCTGGAGGAAGGAGGATCCCTTCTGGTTTGTTCCTTCTTTCTTGTTTCCTTTAAAGCCAGGAGATCAATTGCAGGGTTTAATGAGAACCGTCTCGTGCCAGAGGTGGACAATGCGGCTCCTGGAGAGGGACGTTCCCGGCATCCCGGAGATTTTATGGCAGCTTGGAGCGTCAGGATCCACCCCTGGGAGTCCCAGCCCGTCTCTGGACTGTGGCATGTGAGTGCTGAACCTGTGGGTGGGACCACCAGTGGCAATTCCCATCCCTCATCCTGGAGGATCACCGTGTTGTGGGTCCATCCTCCCTCACCCATTCCCAGTTGGAAGTGCAGCCATGAGGTGCTCGTCAGGATCTGGTTTTAAATCCAGGTGATGGGATTTAAACCCAGGAGAGATGGGACATCCATGGCATGAGCTGAGCAGGTTTATCTGCACCTGCCTCCCGTGGGCACCCCCTGGATCCCTTGAGGGTCCCCAGGAGCGTTGAGATGCTCCTCTGGGATGCTCTCCCAGAAAAGTTTCCCGAGGGAGAGCTTTCCTCTCCCTTCAAAGGGATACCCCAGTAGCTCCTGGGAGCCAAGTGCTGGCAGTCAAACACTTATGGAACGAACAGAGACCTCAGGCTTGGGCTCCATATCCCTCCTGAAGCCCATCAGCACCTCGCTGAAAATTCTTCCAGTGTCTGCCCTGAGGAGTTCTCTTGGCATTTAAAAGTCACCCTATGGAATGGGAGGTGCTCAGGTCCCCCTGAGCCACCTCCAGCATCGCTGCCCACGATCCCTCATCGGGATCCTGCTCGTCAGGAGGCTGTGCCCAACTGGGATCCGGGTGGAGGAGGTTTTGGAGCACCAATCTCACGTCGAAGGTGACCTCAGGGGCAGGGTTTGTACCCAAAGCTGAGGAGGACTTGCTGGGGTGACCCTTGGAGGGAGAGGGAGAGCTCCTCCTTGGGAAACCTCTCTGGGAGAGCATCTGGAGGCCCTCAAGGATCACGGGATGCCCACAGGAGGCAGATGCTCTTTGCCTGCTCGACTCGTGCCAACGTAGGTGCCCCGTTCCTCCTGAGGGGAGGAGGCCCACAGGTTACAAAGGGGTTTTTGAGGCCTGGGTGAAACAGCATTGAATAAAACCCATCTCCCTGCGTGACATATCCTGGATGGACAATGAGATGAGAAATTAGGAGCCTCAGGAATAACTGGGAGCTTCCTGGGGTGCCACATCAGAAGGCAAGAGGGTTTAGATGTTTCACGGAACACTCCGAGCGGGAAGGGACCCACAAGGATCGTGGAGTCCAACCCAAGCAGGCAGCAGGGGAGACTAAAATCCCTGCTCATCCCGGGAATGGCCACCCCCACATCCAGCTCCATGAGCAGCAGGAGCTGGAAGAAGGTTTGGTGGAGCTCGGCCTCCCGAATCCGCGCGGAGCCGCCTCTTCCGAGGCCTCAGCGCCCGGCCCTGGGGATGAATCCTCTTTCAGGGGGAATTATTTGCTCTGTCACTTGATAGGTCTCTGATTCCTTGAGCTTCAACCAGAGAGAGGGACCTTTCACGGGGCAGGTAAAGGGGGAGGGAGGGCAGGGGAGGAGGGGCAGGTCTGTGCTAAGAGCCCCGAGCTGGCCCCGGGGCTGGTAATGGATGCAAATGAGCTCTCGGAGCTGCCGGGTCACTGCCGGGCTGGTTTGTGCAGGGGTTTTGTGCTCCTGAACCCCGTGGCTGCCCTGAATGGTGAGGGCATGAAAGGATGAGCAGGTACCTCCTCGGAGAGAAATGTTAACAACTTCCTCCCCACGGCCCCTGCCAGCGCTGGACATTCGATCCCGTCCCACCCTGGCCTCCAAAAACCCCTTTGCAAAAGGGTTGTGGGTTTTTTTTCTTTTTTTTTTTCCTGGGGCCTCCTCACCCGGGATATTTAATCCTCATTTATGGGTTTATTTGCTGAGGAGGCAGAAGGGGGGCAACACCACC
>NW_020884936.1:3987363-3987902 GCF_003945725.1 Corapipo altera
GAGGAAGCAGAAGGGGGGCAACACCATCCCATTATCCTGCCCCAGCTCCCCCCGAGGAGCTCCCAGTTATTCCTTGAGATCCTGATTTCCCATCATCAGTCTGGGATATTTCCTGGAGGAGGATGGGTTTTGCCTCCTAGAAAACCCGAATGCGGCTCAAACGGGACAGGAATTCCATTCCCTGATTTTTGAACGGGGAGCATGGGTTGGTTTTCAGGCAGTTTCTCTAAGTTTTCCTTAAGAGAAAGCTGAATTCTCCAAGGGAATTGGGAAAATCTTGTAGTCAGTGATCCTAAGGATGAGCTGGAAAAACCATCGGTGCCTTTTCCAGGATTTGGAGAAACACTCGGAGCCACCACCCTCCCACACCTCATCCAGGAGGGGAAATGCCCATTTATTCCGTGGGTTTCCATGGGGAAAACCCACATCTTTTCATTGAACCAGAAGGTCCCAGAAGCAATTTGGAAGCTTCAGAGCTGTTGGAAGGGGGGTGAAGCATTTTGGGAAGGGAAGGAGCCACGTTCCTTCCGGCTTCATTC
>NW_020884936.1:3987912-3990811 GCF_003945725.1 Corapipo altera
GGGGCAACACCACCCCATTATCCTGCCCCAGCTCCCCCAAAGAAGCTCCCAGTTATTCCTTCAGATCCTAATTTCTTTTCCCCCCATCTGTCTGGGATATCTTATGCAGGGACATGGGGTTTATTTGATATCATTTCACCCAACTCTCTGCAAAAGGGTTTTTTCCTGGGGCCTCCTCACCCTGGATATTTAATCCTCATTTATGGGTTTATTTGCTGAGGAGGCAGAAGGGGGGCAACACCACCCCATTATCCTGCCCAGCTCCCCCCAAAGAAGCAGGAGGAATGGGGTGGTCCCTCACCCAGTGTGGGCTCCCATAAATTTAGGCTGCCCTAAATCCTGGGTGCACCAACTTGCCCCCTAAACACCCTCCCCTGCCCCGCTGGGGGAGCAACCACCGTCCTCAGCTACTTGAGCCAAAAGAAAGGAGATTTTTTTAAAAAGGTCCAGAGGGGGGAAAGGGGGGTTTTGGGGTGTCCTTTGGGAAAGCATTCCCTTGGCAGGGATGCCCGGGGCAGGATCTTGGAGGGCGGCGAGCGCCCGGCACGATCTGAGCCCTTCGTTCCGCTGCTCAGGGAGACGAGGAATCCCACCCTCAACTCCCTCTGTGGGTGGTTTTCATTTGGATCTTGGTTTGTTTTCACTCTTTTCCTTTCTCTCCCCCCTCCACCTCCCCATTCCTGCCTGTTTTCCCGGTGGGATTCAGGGATGGGAGCCCAGCAGATCTTGGCCACGGGCAGGTGAATCCAGCCCCAAACTCGGGAGCTGCTGCACAAAACCCGAGGGGTTCTGCTGATCTCTGAATTGTTAAACTCTTCCAGAGGATCTTTGGATGAGTTTGGGAGAAAGGGGAAGGAGCAGAGAGGTGAAAAGGAGATGGTGGGAATCTTTAGGATAGAGGGAAGAGTGAAAGCCCAGGAGAAGGGTGGAAATCCCAACCCCCTCCAGCGAGGAAACCCCGGGCTTAGAAACAGCAAAGATGGAAATATTCCCGCTCCCCACGCCCTTGGAATTGCCTCCTCAGCTGGGTTTTGTATCCAGAAGTTTGGGATATAAACAGTGTTTTAGCAGCACCTTCAAAACCTCACCTCTTAAAAATCCAGCCACGTACCCCCCTCTCTCCCTCCCTCCTTCCCAATCCTACGTTTCCCTGGCGTTTCGCGTCGGGATACGGAGGGAGAAACTTCCCCCGGAGTTTATTTTCCTTGGGAGCAGGAGGGAAGATGGTTCTCGTTATGCCTTTTTAATTTTCTCAAAGGCTTCGTGGCACGGAGAAGAACAGAGGCTGTTTTTTCTTGCAGTGGTGCACAAACCCTTCGCATCCCATCCCACCCTTCCCGGGGAATCATCGGGAGATCCAGGCCGGGGAAAAGCCGGATGGTTTCCCAAAAAGGGGCTGAGATTTGGGAGGATGGATTTGTTGGTAGGAGAACGTTAAAAGAAAAAATGGAGGTGTTTTTTTTTTTAGGAAAAGGGGTTTTGAGGAAGGCATTTAAAGCAGATTTTTCAGGGTGATGTTTTTGTCAAAGGTATTAAAAAAGGGACATAAATTGGGGGATGATCTGAAATAAACGGATAAATTTAAGGAGAAAAAAAAAGGAGGATACCCAGGAAAAGCATCTCTTCGGCTCGAGAGGAATTTCAAACCAGGAGATATTAAGGAAAAACTGAGATTATTCCCAACGTACAGAAAACATTTCCAGTTCTATCCCCGAATATCCGACCCAGGGAGAGGGGAAAAATCTTCCTGTTTTCAGAAGGGAGGGAGGAAAAGCTGCAAAATGCTCCAAATGGAGCAAAAAAATAGAAAGCAGCGGGAGCTTGGAAATTTTCTGTGGGAATTTCTGTCCGGAGTTTGGGATGTGGATGCTCCAAAGGGCATCGAGACTCCTCGTTGCCCTGGGATTGGGTTTGGAAAGAGGGATGGAAGGAATTTTTGGGAGGTAGGAAAAGGCCATAAAATGCAGGGAAGCACCTGGGCTGGAAAACAGGGATAAAAGCGGGTTGGGATAACACTGAGATTGTCCCTGGAGCATCTTCCTGAGGGAGCTCAGAGCCTGAGCAGCCCCAAAAATGCCTTTTTTTGGCTTTTCTAAGGCGTAAAAAAAAAGAAAAAAATGATTTTTAGGGGTTTTCTGTGGGGTTTTTTTTTGTTGTGCATCCCCCCCAATCCACCCCCTCCTCGCCCCCAAAGGCACTTTTTTTTTTTTCTCCTTTTTTTTATTTTTTCCTTGGGAGAAGGCAACCAAAAAAAAAAAAAAAAAAAAAAAAAAAAAGGGGGGGGGGGGGGGAATATCAAAATGATCTCGTTTTTCTGTCTCTCCCCGGAACAAAGGACAGATGGGAAGAAGAAAAGGAAGAAAAAAAATATCACCTGTTCCCATCCAGTCTTGGAGCGATCGCCGTCATTATCTCGGCAGCTTCACGTTTCCAAAGGGGCTTCATTTTCCTTTCAAACACTGGCATCTTGTTAAAAAAAAAAAAAAAAAAAAAAAAAAAAAAGGCAGGAAAATCCCCTTTTTTAAAGCATGTAAATCCCCCTCCCGATGGATTTTTTTTTTTTTTCCTGGTTTTTCCCTCCCTTTCCCCACAGCCCCGAGTTTTAACACCTGGGAAAAGAAAGTGGAAAGGAAATCCAGGCAAAACAAAAATCAAATATCTCTTCTCTCCCCCCCCCCTTCCCCTCTCCCATCCAAGCTCGGCTTTTCCCGCTGGTGTTTCTCCATCCCACAAAAGCCTTTGGTTTTCTGTCATTCTTTTCATTTCCTTGATGGCTCCCCCAATTGTCAAAGCCCTCAAGAAAATGCACTTTAGCTCTTTTGTCCCCAAATGTAATTTGATAAACTCTTTTTGCAGAAACATTCTGGTTTCGGAGGCTTTGCAGGAAAAAAAAAAAAAA
>NW_020884936.1:4000811-4008940 GCF_003945725.1 Corapipo altera
CCCCCCCCGAGCCTCTGAAGTGCGGGTGGGGGCGCGGGGGGAGCAGCCGCGCTGGCGGCCGGCCCAGCCCCGGCTTCCCCGCCTCTATATAAACACACATTTGACTTTCTTTTTTACTCAAACTGAACAGTTGAGAGGGGCTTTGCCCGGCAGCCCTGCCTCCCTCTTCTTCTTCTTCTTCTTCTTCTTCTTCCTCTTCTTCTTCTTCTCCTCGCTCAAAGTCTGTGAAACTCCGGGGCTAACAAATAAGATATATATTTATAGGGAGATATTTATATATGTATAGAGAGAGGGAGAGATAGGGATATAAACCGAGCTGTCTCGCTCCGTGTGTGTAGATACATATATATAGCTATTTAATTCTTCCATCTCTCCAGGTCGTGGCTGAATTATTTTAAGATTTTTTAACTTTTTTTTTTTTTTTTTAAATCTCGCTCGTTTTTTTTTTTTTTATTTTTTTTTTTTTTCTTTTCTTTTTTTTTTTTTTTTTCTTTTCCCCTTCTGGTGTGTGTGGCTTTGCCTTGAAAAGCGAGCGGGAGCCAGAGCATCTGCATTTGGACTTTTTTTGGGGTCTTTTTTTTTTTTTTTTTCACTCCGGAGCTTTTCTTTCTTTTATTTTTTTTTTCTCTCCTTTTTTTTTATTTTTTTATCATTTTTGATTTTTTTCCCCCTCGACTTTTTTCCCTCCTCACCCACCCCCTTTCTTTTTGGGGCGCCTCTTGCTTTTTTTTTTCCCTCCTTAATTTTCCCCTTCCCCCCCCCCCTCCCTCTCTTTTCGCGCAGCGTGGGGGTGTTTTTTGACTTTTGCTTTTTTTGTTGTTTATTTTTTTTCCGCCTGTGTCACTCTGTCAAGTTTATCCCAAACAAAGTTTTCAGAGAGAGCGAGCGAGAGAGAGGCGGAGGAGAAACGGCTTTTCACCTTTTTTTTTTTTTTTAATTTTTTTTTTAATCCTTTTCATTCTCCCCCCACTCTTTTCCCCCTGTTGTTTTTCCAACCTGCCAACGGAGAGAGGGGGGCGAGCCCGGCCCCCCTCGCCCCAAAGACCCCCCAGGCAGCTTTTAACGCGCGCTCCGCAATCGCCCTTTTTTTTTTTTTTTTTATTATTTTTTATTTTTTTTTCCCGGGCGTGCGTGTCGTGTGTGTGGGTGCGAGTGTGGTGCCTGTCAAGGGGCTGTTTCTCTCCCCACCCTCCTCCTCCTCCTTCTTCCAAATATGCTTTTTGCAAGTTTTGATCTCGTCTCGGCACTGGCTACCCTCGCCGCGTGCTTGGTGTCACTGACTTTGCTGCTGGCCGTGTCCCAACAGCTGTGGCAGCTCCGCTGGGCTGCCACCCGCGACAAAACCTGCAAGCTACCAATCCCCAAAGGCTCCATGGGATTCCCTTTAATCGGAGAAACCTTCCACTGGCTCCTGCAGGTAAGGAGGATTCCCCTCGCTGCCCTCCCTGGAGGTGGGTTGGGACCGGCTTTTTTTTTTTTTTTTTTTCTTTCATTTTTCGGTGTTTGTTGTCGGTTTGGGGGTTGTTTTTTTTTTTTGTTGCTGTTTTATATATTACTTTTTTTTTTTTTTTTTAAATTCTTCTTTCTCCCTCTCCCGATTGCATCATGCGGGTTTCTCGGCGAGCTCGGGGAGGGAACCGGCGCCCGGGGAGTTTGGTGTTGGATGCGAGGGGGACGGAGCCGGGCTGGGCTCGCCCCTCGCTGAGCTCCCGGCCGGGCTCTGCGGGGCTGCGAAAACCTCGGGGTCGCCCCTAAAGCTGCCAAACCCCTTCCTTCCTCCCCGTCCTCAGCCGAAATTCTCTCAAACCCCTCGGTTGTGCCGAAGCCCGGGGTGTGGGAGGCAGCAGCCCCGGCTGGATGTGGCCGGCGCGGCGCGGGGGTTCCTCTGGTTGTGTGTGTCCAACCCCCCCCCCCCCCCTCCGCTCCCGGGGGCTCCGTCCCGTCCCATCCGCCTTTTCCCGGGGCTGCTCCCGGCGGCTTCGCTCCGATCCGCCCGTGGGGGAAGCCCGCGGAGGTAATCGGGAGATTAACCCGGGATTAACCTCGCTAAACGCCCAACAAGCGGCGGGCGGAGCGGGATCCCCCCTCGGCCCGCGAGGCGAGGGGGAGACTGCCAAAAAAACCAGCGAAAAAGACCAAAATAAAAAGAGGAGGAGAGCGGGCGGGAGGCGAACGGGGGGTTACCCCGCTCCGGGGGTGGTGGAGGGGGGGGGGGAGAGCCGCGAAAGCCGAGCTGGGGGCACCCCGGGAAGGAAGGGGGGTTCGCAGCATCCCGGGGGGGACCCCCCCCCCCCCCCCCCCCCCTCCCCCGAGCTAAACGAGCCCGAGGGTTTCCCGCTGCGGAAAAAATAATCCGAATAATTACAATAATCAAACGGGAGCCCGGCGAGGATGCTCCCGCCTTTCTTTTCATTGACGGAGCCGCCCGGGGCAGGGCAGAGCTCCGGTCCCGGCGGGGAGAGAGCGGCGGCGTCCCCCGGTGTGTGTATGTGTGTGTGTGTGTGTGTGTGTGTGTGTCCCCCCCTTTTCCCCCCACCCCCGGCGCCGGGGAAGCCCCGACACGGCGGCCCCGCTGCCCCGGCGGCCCCCGGCGCCGAAGGGGTTAACGGCACGCTCTCAATAGGGCTTTATTTTTTAAAGAAATTTATCAGATTTTTACAGGGGGACCAGAAAAGGGGTTCTCGCTTTTCCACAGGGCTCCGTCCAAACAGAGCGCAGGGCTAAAAATACAAAAATTTTGTATAAATTGGACTCCATTCGAAACTTCTGCCACATAAAGGTCCTCTTTGTGCTGCCCTGGAAATGGTGTACAAATAACTCTTTATTAATGCCACAAAAAGGACTTTAATTATATTTACGCAGATCAAGAAACAGGGTCACCTGAACATCTGAAACCTCACAACCGCGCTTTTGTTTCAAAATAAACACACGCACTCACACCCCACCAGCACCGCGGCTGCGGCGCTCGCAAGCGCCTCTCCCCGCTCGGGATGGGGGGGTTTTTTGGGGGGGACCCCCCCCCCCCTTTCTCCCCCCGCTATTCCTGCGGCTCCGTCCGCCTCTTTGCCGACAAAAGCCCCTGGAGCATGTGGGAAAGTTATTAAACTCCCTGAAATCTGGAGATTTACTTAAGCAAATTGCAGCCTTTCGAGTAAAATCGGCCCGAGAGAGAGGGGGAAAAAAAAAAAAAAAAGGGGGGAAAAAAAAAAGGAGAGAGGGAGGAAAGAAAGGAAAGGAGGGAAGAGGGGGGGGGGGGGGGGGGAGGGGGGGGAAGGGTGGGGCGGGGGGAGGAGGAGGGAAAATAAAAATACGTTTAAAAGCGATTGGGAAGGTAAAGGGAGGAGGAGGAGGAGGAGGAGGAAGGGGGGTGGAGGGCACCGACCCCCGCCGGGCTGCGGGAGGAGCGGGCGGGCAGCGCCGCCGGAGGGAGCGGGGCCGTGCTCGGGTGGGAATTCCGGGGTTACCCCATTTCTACCCCCTCGGACCCCATCCGTGTTACCCCCCCCGACCCCCCTCCCTCTCTATCCCCGCCGCGGGGGTGCCGTGGGGTAACACCGACCCCCCCACACCCCCGACCCACCCCCGCAGGGCTCCTGCTTCCAATCTTCCCGGCGGGAGAAATACGGCAACGTCTTCAAGACGCACTTGCTGGGGCGGCCGCTGGTGCGGGTGACGGGGGCGGAGAACGTGCGCAAGATCTTGATGGGGGAGCACCACCTGGTGAGCACCGAGTGGCCCCGGAGCACCCGCATGCTGCTGGGACCCAACACCGTGGCCAATTCCATCGGCGACATCCACCGGCACAAGAGGAAGGTGAGCGCTGCCACGCGAGACGAGCCGGGGAGGGGGGGAGGGAGGGACGTGGGGGCGCGAGTGGGGCGTGGAAACACCTTCCCTTCTTCCTCTCTCCCCTTCTTGTCTCCTTCTCCCTTTTTCCCATTCTCCCCTGCTTTTCTTCTTTCTTTCTTCCTTCTCCCCCTCTCCTCTTTTTCCCTCTTTCCCTTCTTCCCTTCTCCCCTTTTTCCCTTCTTCCTTCCTTCTTTTCTTCCCTCCTTGTCTTCTTCCCTTCTTCCTTTCTTCCCTTCTTGTCTCCTTCTCCCTTTTTCCCCTTCTCCCCCTTTCCCCTTCTTTCTTTCTTCCTTCTCCCCCTCTCCTCTTCTTTCCTTCTTCCCTTCTCCCCTTTTTCTCTTCTCCCTTTTTTCCCTTCTTCCCTCCTTCTCTTCTTCCCTCCTTCTCTTCTTCTCTCCTTCTCTTCTTCCCTCCTTCCCTTTTTCCCTCCTTCTTCCCTCCTTCCCTTCTTCCCTCCTTCTCTTCTTCCCTTTTCCCTTTTTCCCTCCTTCCCTCCTTCCCTTCTCACCCTCATTTCCCTTTTTCCTCTCCCTTTCCCTTTTTTCCCCTTTCCTTTCCTCCTTTCCCTCCTGCCGGGGGGGTCCCTCTCGGGCTCCCCCTGCACTTCGTTGCTTTGAGGAGTTTAAAGGGTCACTGGGAAGGCGCGGGGAGGGCACAGGGGGGGTTCTGCTGAGGTGGGAGGGGGTGTTGCCCCTCTCCCCCCTCCATCTCTCCCCCCTCCGTGCCCGGTGACACGCGTGGGGGGCACTGCGGGGGCAGCGCGGGCCTGGGGGGGGGGCTCTTAAAAGGGCGACGAGCCCGGCGGGCTGAGGGTGGGCCCAAAGGGGAGGGGGATCCCCCGGAGTGTGCCCCCCCCTTCGCAGGGAGACCCCTCGGGCTTCGTCTCGCTGGGGGTGGTCTGGTGGTGCCGAGCGTTCCCTCGGATCTCAGGGAATTCGGGGGCCTCGGGATGAAGCACGAGGGGGGACTGAGCCGGTTTGGGGGGGGGGGCTGAGACCTTCTTGTGTCGCCCCCTCGTTGGTCTGGGGGTGAGACCCCCCCTCTTGCAGCCCCCAAGGCGGGTGGGCAGCGCAGGGCAGCTGGTTTTGGGGGTGCTGAGCCCCGGCAGATGTGGGGTTGGGGTCCTCATGTCCCACTGTCCCCCCCAGTGGCAGTGGTGACACTGGTGGAACGACTGGTGGTTCTCCCATCCTGCCCTCCACGGGACAGGCTCTTTCCCAGCTGGATGAGGGCAGGGAGCGGATTTGGGATGGAGGAGGTGTGTCCCCCATCTGTGCAGTGTGGAGGCAGCAGTGCTGGCACAGGCAGCACGTCCCCAGTGCCACCAGAGTGTCCCCATCCCTGCCTCGGGGCCGGGTCCCTTCTCCTCTCTGCTCCAGCAGGATTTCCTATTTTGGTGTCTGTAAAATCCCTTCCAAACCCTCTTTGCTCCTGGGGGACACGATGAGAAAACAAACAGCACATGACACCCATTAGTCGCATTTTTCAATGTGACACCACAAGAAACACCAACACTGTCGATCCCAACCCCAAACTCGACAAACCCAGCGCCTGCAATTTGGGAGGTTTTTTTTGCCTTGAGGAGGGAGGTATTTTTTCCAACCTTGCTGTCCAAGAGAGAGGGCAGGAGTTCACGGGGCTGCCTCCACCAGGGAGCAGAATTTGGGGCAGGATTGGGATGTGGAGAGCGATGGATTTTCCTCGGCAGCAGCTTTGGCTCCTGTTTGTTTCCCATCGAGGGATCAGGCAGCGGTTTGAAGGTGTCTCTGTGCTCCTTCCCTGCTTCTTTTTTATCCCCCTGCACAGCAAGATTATTCCTTGCTACTGGAAAGTGGCCTTTGGTTGGGATCTCCTTAATAAAACCACGGAATTCAACCCTCAGGAACAGACTCAGGGGAGGCCAGGAGAGTGTGGGTTATGGGAGTGGGGGCTTGGAAAAGGGAGTTCTGACCTCTGTGGGATCCCAGTGGGTTTGTACTTTGTCCCACAGCTCGGGTGGGCAGTGCCAGCCCCAGGAAGGAGCAGTGCCAGCAGCACAGAGCAGGGACAGCCTCCCTCCCTCTAGAGTTCTACCTGATGTCCTCACTTGGGTGTTTTTTCCTAGTGGGAAACACGTGTCCCACCCTAAGCTGGGAAAGCAAATGCTTTCGGAATTTTCTGAGTCCAGAAGCTGGTCTGGATCTTGTGAATCTTCTCCTCAAAGCCCTTTTTCCCTCCCTGATTAGGTATTGGATACTGGGAAGGAATTCCTGTCTGTGAGGGTGGGGAGGCCCTGACACAGGTTGGGCAGAGAAGCTGTGGCTGCCCCTGGATCCCTGGAAGTGTCCAAGGCCAGGCTGGAGCAACCTGGGATAGTGGGAAATGTCCCTGCCCGTGGTAGGGGATGGAACTGGATGATCTTTAAGATCCCTTCCAACACTCAAACCATTCCATAATTCCGTGGTTTTTGGCATCACACACAATCCCAAGCTGGCAAGGATCCTAATTCCTGTTTAAGGGGTGGCTAAAGCCTCCTGGGAACAGGTATTCCAACAAAACACTGTCCCAGGATGACCCTTTCTCCTGCTCTCACACCTTTGCTTCGAGCTCCAGCAAACCTTTCCAAACACTTTCCTTGGATCAGCAGCTCTGGGGACGCTGCAGAAGCTCATTATTCTTTAATCTTCCTCTTTCGTTGTCGTGAGGTTGAGAACACGGGGCTGAGCTTGGGAAATCAGGGGGATTATTCCCATTTCTTCAGTTGATCTCCTCTTAATTACCGCTTTTGGGAGCCGAGAATCTCGTGCATCACTCCTGATCCCCGAGGAATCGCTTCTCCCCTACAGCCCATCCCTTGCCCTGCATTCAGAGCACCCAGAGATCAGGTGAACCTGCTTCTGAAGGGGAGAAAATCGAGCATTTTGTTCCTGTCAAGACTCAGATGACCTGATGGAAGCTTTTTCCAGGCCAGGTGCCTTCTCCCTGCCTGTGTTCATTAACCCCCAGCTTCTGTTGCCGTTAAATTGGCTTTTAACTCCCCCCACCCTGAGGCTCTGAGAGGTCCAAGGAGAAGGAACTCAGATCACATTTAAGATTCAAGGTGCAGGTTTTAATTTGTACCTCCCTCTTGACCTGCTGGAGAACTGAGCAAGGAACTTGTTGGGCAAAAGGCAGGTCTTTCCCAGAATTCACCAGCTTTCCTAGTGAGGATTTTAGTTCTAAGAAGAACTTTAAAAGAATCGGAGCAGCGTGAAAGCTCCAGGCAGGAGAGCAGTGGGACTTCCTGGGAAACCTTTTTTGGTGGCTGCTGATTCAGTTTAAAGCACTGTGGGGCTTTCTGGAGCAGCACTTCTGTCCAGGTCTCCAGTTCTGGTTTGTGCCTCATCTCTGAGCTCGAGCCTTCACGGGTTCTTTTCCCTTTCTCTGGTCCTGCCAGGAATAAGAGGTGTAATTTCTCAGGAGATCTCGGGATTTTAGCAACACAAGGAAAGGTGGAGCGTGAAATCCACGTTTTCACCCTCCAGCCACCGGGGTCACCTCCAGCTCTTGTCCAACCAACCCTTCCATGGTCAACAGCTCTGATGAGTCCTTGTCATCCTTCCAAAAGCATTTCTTTGCAGCAGCCCTGGCAGACAGACACTCTTTCCTCATTCCCTGGCAGAGGAGCCGTGGTCTCCTCCCGGTGGCACAGATTGTCACCGAGATGGGAAGATGAGCTCCAGCAAAGAGCTTGAAAACCCAACATGTTCTTGCAGGAGGTTCCTGGGAGCTCGCCAGGAACCGGCTGCTTTGCTGCTCCATGTGTTTTCCAAGGAGCTTTCCAAGGAGTTTTAGCTCTTCGGTGTAACTTCGGGATCAGCAAATCGCGGCTCTCGGATGTGCTGTAGGACACTTGGGGGGGGGGTGATGGGATGACTCAGTCTCTGGAGCTCTTCTCTCAGGTTTAAGTTCCCTATCTCAGCTGGTTTTCAGGATCCTACATGGATTCATTATCCCATTCCATGAAGGGGGTGAATCTCCTCTTCTCTGGGATCCCAGAAGCGTTAATCCCGTGGGTGCTGATAAAGGACTCGGAGGTGCACGTGTGGAAGGTGCTCAGGAGGAGCAAAGCCACATTGACTTGGCTTTCCCATCCCCAATTTATTAAATCTCCCCTGCAGGAACCTGTCAAAAATCACAGAAATTGAGGAAAACATCCCCCTTTTTGGGAAATTAACTTTACAATTATTAGAGAGGGCGTGGAGTCGGCTTGGAGCAGGGATGTGCCAGTGGGGTGGGATGGAGGGGGAGAGCAGGGCTGG
>NW_020884936.1:4008950-4010942 GCF_003945725.1 Corapipo altera
GCAGGGATGTGCCAGTGGGGTGGGATGGAGGGGGAGAGCAGGGCTGGCCTGGGTCAGGGGGGTCACTTTGTTGCAGATGTCACCTCGTGGGCTCTGCCCTTGGCCTCAGACGGAGCTGGGAGATAAGAGCAGTTTACAAGGAGTAAATAAAAGCGACTCCAAACTCCTCGGCCGCCCTCCTGAGATAAATGTCCGTGGAGAGGCTGTTCCTGCTGGGTCATGGAGTTGATGTGATGCTGGAGAAGGACCTGGGCCACCCCTGGGGCAGCTCCTTCCTCCACGGTGGCATTCCTGTCTGAAATGGCCTCCCAGGTGACTCACAGGAGTAACCCCGTTGTCCTGGCACAGCACGGACACGTCTTTGGCTTTTGGGAGGTAGATCCCTGTCCCTCCCCACCACAGGGAAGGTGCAAATCATCCCTTGGGCTCAGAGGGGACGTGTCCCAAGGGATGGGGTGAGCAGGGATGGACCTGGCTGAGGCTGCTCCTGCTCCAATCCCCGGAGCTCTCCCCGTCCTAGGAGCTGGGTTTGGAGGCCCAGCCTGGCTCTTCCCTCTACCCTTCAAGCACAAGTGCTGTGAGGAGAGGCTGAGGGAGCTGGGGCTGTTCAGCCTGGAGAAGAGGAGGCTCAGGGGAGACCTCCTCACTCTCTGCAACTCCCTGACAGGAGGGGGGAGCCAGGGGGGGTTGGTCTCTTTTCCCAGGCAACCATCAGCAAGACAAGAGGGCTCGGGCTTCAGCTGTGCCAGGGGAGGTTTAGGTTGGAGATTAGAAAGAATTTCTTTGCAGAGAGGGTGCTCAGCCATTGGAATGGGCTGCCCAGGGAAGTGGGGGATTCTCCCTCCCTGGAGGTGTTTAAGGACAGACTGGATGTGGCATCAGTGCCATGGGCTGGGAACCACGGCGGGGTTGGATCAAGGGTTGGACTGGATGATCTTGGAGGTCCCTTCCAACCCAGCTGATTCTATGGTTCTATGATTCTCACATCTGTCCTCCTTGGAGGTATCTTCAGCTCCCATTTCCACCCACAAATCCCCGTGGGATCAGTGCCTCACCCCAGGCTTTGGGAATGTCAGTCCCTGGGTCGGTCTGAGCCGTAAGGAGGGCCGAGCAAACCCGCTCTTAGGCCTGGCCTAGCGCAGGTTTTATGGGATTAAGGCTGGAATTCAGCAGAGGTGCCCCTGAGGGACCTCACCATCTCAGCAGAGGAGGAAATGGGAATTGGGAATGGCCAGGACTCACAGCCCCGGGGGCCAGGAAGGAGATTCCCGGCGCAGGATCCGGGGAAGGTGGGACTCAGACTTTCCCTGGAAGCCTCCAGCCTTGGCAGGGCAGCGCCGGCCTGGTGTCCCAGCCCGGGGATCCCAAAATAGGCACAGCTGACTCAAAAAAAGGCACGGGGAGAATAAAATCAAAGCTCTCCTTGGGCTGGGGAGACATCCCAGAGCCCGAGACTCCGGGAGGAAGCAGACAGTGGAGCTGGAGGAGCGGCCTGGTTTGTCTCACTGTCCAAAACTCCATCGCTCATTAACACACCACAATTAATGTTCTGCCTCGCAGGCACACGAGTGTTGAGCTTATTAGCACCGAGTAGAAAGGTCTGAGGCTTTAATATCGTTTGCAAGAGGATTAAGAACACAAAAGGGGCCATAAATTTACGGCCAAATATAAACCAGCTGCTGTGGGCTGGACTGGGGAGGGGAGGGAGGGAGGCGAGGATGGGGATGGGGAGAGGGGTGGGAGGAGGAAGGAGGGATGGGAAGCACTGGGAAAGTACCTTTCCCTATAAAAAACCATCAACCAGGTAGTTAAGAGGGGGTCTTTTTAGGGTTTTTAGGGGTTTTTTCAGTGTTTTTAGGTTTTTTTGCATTTCCATCAGAGAGAGGGAAGGGTGGGGAGAGGGGTGAGAGGAGGAAGGAGGGATGGGAGGAGGAAGGAGGGATGGGAAGCAGTGGGAATGTACCTTTCCCTACAAAAAACCATCAACCAGGT
>NW_020884936.1:4010952-4049274 GCF_003945725.1 Corapipo altera
AATGTACCTTTCCCTACAAAAAACCATCAACCAGGTTGTTAAGAGGGGTTTTTTAATGTTTTTAGGGTTTTTTTGCATTTCCACCCAAACCTGCCGCCCTACCCCGCGTGTAAATCCCACGGTGGGATAGAAACCATTCCCTGCCATCTGAGCCCCCCCAAATTGCATCAGCCTGCTCAGGTGGGCTGAATTCCAGCTGCCATGGGCTGGCCCAGCTCCAGTTCCATGTGTCCATGTCAGGCTGCTGCCCTGGGAGCTTTAATCCATGGGCAAAAGCCTCTGGATCCAGGGAAAAGGCTCCCATTGATGGAGAAGGGCTCCTGCCCGCGGTCTGGGGGAAGGATTTGTCAGCTGGGTTGGCTCATTGACTTTAGACCAAACAGCCCTGTCATCTCCAGGGGTGTAAATCCAGGCTAATTCCAATGGATTAAAAAGAAAAAAAAAAAAGGCTGAGTGGAGGCTCCTGGCTGGAAAACCGATTTTGTGGGTTTTTCGTGCTCCTTCCACCCCAAAATGCCCTGAGAGCTCAGGGAGGAGCTGTGGGAGGAGCTGTGCTGTGTGATGCCCTGAGCTGAGGATCCCAAATGTGGGATTTTCCACCTTCCTGTGTCATCCAGGAGGGAAGATTTTTGGAAGGTGGAACCTCTCCTTGAGCTGGGTGGAACCGGGTGCAGGTTCCACCTCAGGGCGGGAATGGGGGATACCAGGAGCTGATCCCAGAGGTGGGAGGGTGATTTAGGACTCGGGATCCCTCCTACCCTGTGTTTGCACAGCTCTGTGTTTCACTCCATCTTCCTCCATCCTTCCAAGCGGCTCAAACCACCCGTGGTTTGGAAATATCCTGCTGGGAAAAGAGAGCTTTGGGATCAGGGTGTTCTCCTTTGCTCTACCACTAAATGTGTCCATCCACCAGCTTGTTCTTCAGCTTCCTTCTCCTCAAGGAAGGAGAAGGGGTTGCCTTAAACTGGGATCATCTTGTTGGGTCGTCTCAACCCTTGTCCTCTCCTCCCTGGGCTCGGTTTGAAGCTCAGAAGAGCTTTGACCCTCTCTGATGGTCTGCAGGAGCTCACCAGGGACATCTCAGCCCCACCTCAGGTGTGTCTTCACCCCCAGGGAGATCTTGCAGGACCTTACTCAGGATTTTGTCGGCAGAGCTGCCGGAGGAAAGGCTTTTCCAAGCCTTTTTCCCCTATTTCTGCCAGGAGACCGTGCTCTGGAAGGTGTTTTTCTTTCTTTGGGATGGTTCACGGAGTGGGTGTTTCCCTCTCAGCCCCTCTGGGAAGGTGGCCACCCCTCACCCAGCTCCACTCCCAGCTCCTGGAACTCTTGGCAGGAGCAAGGACACTGTGCTCCCATGGAAGAGCACTTGGGCTTGGTTTCTATCTTTCTAGGTCTGGCTTTGTCTCTAGGAGAGCCCCAGCTCTGGGTTAGTTAAACCTGTGGGACCCTTCCCTTTGGTCCCCTCTCCGTGCTCCAGGGAATGCACCGGGCCAGGAAAATGGGGATTTTCTCCCAATGTTTCTTTTCCATTGGCTCCAGAGGTGGATGGGGCACTATCCCTGCTGCCTGGGAAAGCTGCTTCCCTCCCCTTCAGCTCTGGGAAGACTCATCCCCACATCACAGATCTGGGATTTGGTGTGTGGTTTAAACTTAAACAGGGGGTTGGAACTAGATGGTCTTTAAGGACCCTTCCAACCCAGCCCATTCCATGATTCTGGGATCCCAGCTCACCCAACCCCCTGATCCTCTTAAAGGGCTGCTCTGACCTGATGGGATTGCAGGATTTTCCTTCTCCACGGTTCCAAAGGCACCAGTCACAGGAGTGGGTGCATGTCCTGTTATCCCTCCTCTTGGCCAGCTGATCCCACCTTTCCAATCCCTTCCCCCTGGCCACAGCTCCCATTCCATTTTGGGGATACCTTCTTTTTCCCTCCTGTGTTCCATTCCCTCCTTGAAGAGCGGTGACAACACAGGTGGATTTTACCCTCCTCAAACACAGGACTAAATGGGAAGAGGACACTTGGAGCAGCACTTCCAAACTGACAAATCCTAATGTCTTTTGGTATTCCCCTAAACTGGGCTAAGAAGCCTCAATGGTTGTGTTTTCCTGCTGCTGGAGCCGTTTGAGGACACCAGGAGGTTTTGCAGAGGGAATGCTGAGACACACGTGGGGTGTCCAGCTTGTCCTTGCTCTCCCTGGGCCACCAAAGCCCCTTTATCCCAATATCCTTAAAGGGTTTGGGATCAGAAGCCTCCCATGCCACAGGGAGGGTTTGCAGGGGAGATGCTCGGACGTGGAGATTTTTAATCGTGGGGAAATGCGGCGCTTGGGCTCGTTTTTATCCGGAATTTGACTGGAAATAAGAAATGCTGGAGTTTCCCTGACCTTTTGTTTGTTTCTAAATGTTAAAAAATCGTGGATCTGAGAGGGGCATGTTCATCCTAACACGGCCCAGGGATGCTGGAATGATCTTTGCCTTTTTTCCAGCACGTTTTTTTTCTTTCTGAGAACCATTCCATTCCTTCAGCCTGGATGCTCCAGAGTTACCAGACTCCCTTTGGAGACAGCTTGGAGTCTTCCTGAGGGATTGCTGGAAGGATTTTCTGCCTTCAGCTCCTCCAGGACACCCCTCTGTGCCCCATGTGCTGTACTGTGCTTTGCTGGGTAACCCCAAAATTCCTCATTTTGGGTGCTTGGCACCCGAAACTTGGCTTTTCCCTCTCCCTGGGCCTGGATTCCTCCATGAGGGAGCGTGGCAGGAGACCATGGAGCAGTCCCTGTGCTCTGTTTTTAGGATGGGGAGAAAAGGAACCAATTCTTTGCTGTTTGTTACAAGGTCAGAGTGTCGGGGCAGCAGCGGGATTTTATGGAAGTCCCGCTGTGATGCGGGATCACAAGTCTCCTTGTGATGCCTTCCCAATTTTTTTTACTGTGTTTTCCCTTTGTTCCTGCTCCCAGTACCTGCACAGCCTCTTGCTCACAAACCCTCTCATCCCTCTCCAAAAATACCAGGGTTTCCAAGCCCTCTGGAGCGCAGGCCGGGGAGAGGCAGAAATCCAGGATAACGTGGCAACAGGACAAGGCTGGGACGAACCCCCTGGAAATGTTGGAAGAATTAGTTCGTGTCCAGGTTGAGGTGTTGCTTTGGATGCTTCCTGGCACATCCAAACCTCCGGCAGGGGCCAAATTCCTTCCTGAAAACATTTCCTCGCTCGTTGCGCCTTCGTCGGGTCGGGCCGGCGCGGGCTGGATGGGATGCAGGTGGCTGATCCCAAAGTTTTCTTCCTGGAAAGGAGGAATGTGATGCTCCCTTTCCCTCTTTGCCGTGCCGATGTGCCGGGTGGGAGCGAGGAGCCTGAAAATCTTGGATGGCAAAAGGCAGGGAGCGATTCCGGTGCTCGGAGTGGGAAGGCTGGGCCGGCACCGGGGAAGGTAACGCCACGGAAAACATCATCCCTCTCCATCCCAACCATGCAACAAAGCCTTTTCCACGCATGGAAAACCTGTGTGGAAGCTCAGTGAATTCCCTTGAATTCCCTCTCCTCCTTGCCGTGGTTTAAGGATGGGGCTGGGGGATTCTCCAGCTGGGACCGGGGGGGCAGTTTGCTGTCACCTAGAGCTGGAGCTGAGCCACTGAGAAGAAATTTTCTGCCTTAGGAAAACCATAAATCTCAAAATATCCCTTTTTCCACTGCGAGGCAGACTCGGAAGGTTCCAGCCAGGCTCGCTGGGTGGTGGTGTCTCCCTCAGAGCAGGGTGAGCGCGTGTGTGTGTGCAGCATGAATAAATACCCTTGGACAGACCAAATCCCCAGATTTGGCTCTTTTGGGAGGTATCACAGCGTGAAAAAAAAACCAAAACGGAGGCTCCTTCCAACATCCCCAAAAAGTCCTGGCTACCACCCTGGCACTGCTGCGAGTCCCCGTGGCCGAGCGGCCGCCGTGGCCGAGCTGCTGCATCTCGCTGTTAACAAAGCTGAGCATCCCCTTAGAGGTGATTTTGCCTCTTGGCAGCGCTGGAACGACTCTTTTTTTGGTTGTTTTTGTTGGGTTTTTTTTGCCCTGGTTCTCCTTGGCTCTGCCCGGTTTTCTCTCCCGCGAGCAGCCGAGGAGGAGCTCGGCTCGGCCTCACTAGAGGGCGCAGGAATTGTAGGCTTGGGAGGCTCGTCGGGGAAAGAAAAAGTTGGCCGGCTCTTCCTCCTTTTTAATCAACTGGAAAGATGCAGGGTTGAACTGGAGGTGACTGGAAGGGGATCCAGACTTGTGTCTGGCCGGGGAAGGATCTGCTGACATGTGGGATTAGGCGGCGTGGAGCGCGGCGGCGGCGAGCGGACGGGACGTCGAGCGTGGCCGGGAGCTTCGGGCTCGGGCAGACGTGGGGTGCAGCCAGCTGGAGGAGCCTCGTGGCAGAAGGAGAGCTGGGAAAAGAGCAAGAAAAGGGGAAAAAAATCCACCTCAGCCTCCCAGCGTTGAACGCTCCCCCTTTCTCGGGCTGGGCAGGTGTTGTGTTGGCCTCGGTCGGGGCCCGGTCTTCTCTTCCTGAGGGTCCTCCAGGCTGTGTCCTCGCTGCACATCGATCCCTGGGGCAGACTCTTCCCTCTTCTGAGGGTCTGGAGGGTGTGAATCCATCCCTGGGATGGTTCCCTACTCCACAGCAGCAGTTTTGCAGCCTGGGACCAGAGGCTTGTTGTCATTTTTTTCAGGGTGCAGGGGGGTCCCCAAACACTGTGGCAGTGCCAGGAAGGACGAGGTCAGGAACCCCAAGGGCCACCTCCAGCAGGATGGTGGCTCCACTGCAGCCTTGGCACTCCCAGAGTAGAGTGGGAGCTGTGGGGAAAACGGAGTCCTGGGAAGCATTTGGGGAGCGTGGGGTGATTCACCGGGAGCCTCTGTCCTTATCCCAACTCCTCAGCAGGGATGCAGGGCAATGCCAGCCGGATGGGGCAACACCCCCGTCCTTTCACCAACCCCTCTGAGCAGCTCTATCCCAGCTCTCCTGCTGCATCAAAGCCCGGCATCCCTCTCGGGTCCTCCAGGATCCATCCCTTTCCCGGCTCCCTCCACACCTTCCCCCACCCCCCCCGCCCAACAACGGGCTCAGCTTTAGCACCTCCGGCTTTCCTTCGCCGAGCGGCTGCTTTTCCAGCTCCTCACCGCTGCCCTTTCCAGGCTTTAAAAATAGCAGGAGGAGCGCGGGGAGGAGGAGGCGGCGGCGGCCGCCCCGTCTCGCGGCCTCGCCGTGCTCTCGCCGCCCCGCTGTTCATTCACTCGCTTCATTCATCCCCGCTCCGTTTCATTCATGCCTTGGCTCGCCGTGGCCATCCGGGCACGGCATCTGTCTGCGGCCTCTCGGGCTCCGGGAGTTGTTTTTTTTTTTTTTTTTTTCCCCTCCCCGGTCGCTCTCCCCCGTTGCTCGGCCGGGATTTTTCCACGGGGAGCTTTTCCTCGGGGCTCAGCCCGGAGCTCCTCGCGAGGCGGCTCTTGTGGAGCCTCCGGCGCGGGGCTGCGAGGGGGGGGGGGGGGGGGGGACGGGGCTGTTATTTCACCAAACAAACTCCCGGCGAACCGCCCGTGCATTAGCAATGAGGGGTCGCAGCCAGGAAAATATTACCTTTCCCTTTGAGTGCTGACTGTGGAGGAAATTCTCACATTTACAGCTCCGGCGAGTCCGACGCTCATGGAAAAGAGGGGGCGGCTTTGATTTCGCTCCCCTCGCCGGGTTGATAACTTTGCAGCCCCCCCACCTCGCCTTGAGCTCCCCCCCCCTTCCCTGCTCTCCGGGGGGGGGGGGGGGGGGACCCGGCCACCCCGCTGGAGGCTCCCTCCTGGAATCCTGCTTTAATTTGATTTTCCCGGAGGCCTGGCATGCGGCGCTGCGTGTGCGTCCTGCCCCGTGTCTGTGTGTGTCTGTGTGTGTGTGTGTGAGCGTGTAGGTTAACAAAAAATAAACAAACAGCACTTTTTTTTTTTTTCCTCCGGTGCTCTCCGGGAGGGATGCGGCGGGAATGCCGATGAAAGCGCGTGCTGTGGGAAGGGACATTCCTGGCATTGCTGAGCTCCTCGTGCAACGCGTGGGCCCGGGCCCAAATTGGAGGAATTGGAGGAAGGAGCCGTGAGCGTCGGGGACCTGGGGAGGCCCCGTTGCTGCTCAGTGTTTACTCGCGGAGCTTAAATTAATGCTGTCTGCTGACATCAGGGGTTCTTTTTTTTTTTTTTTTCCCCGGATTCCCAAGGAAACCGAGGCCGGGTGCGAGCGCAGCCTCTGCGTACGTGCGTGTCTCTCCTCCTCGCCGCCTGAGCCCCCGGGGGCTGGGTTCAGCCAGATTCCACAGGGATCCCAAAAGCTGCGGGATAATTAGTTTACTTAATTTTACATCCGTTAAAAAGGCAGTGGATGGGCGGGAGGAATTCAATGCGGGGAGAAAAGCCTGTGTCTGTCTGTGTGGCTGCACAGCCACGTCAGACAGGAGAATCCCCAGGGGAGAGATGTTTTAGTAGCACCCGAATCATGGCATGGATATCCCTGGGATCTGGGAGACGTGGAGCTGTGGGAAAACAAGCTCTGTCCATCCACTTTTCCCTCCCATCTCTGGTTTGCTCCGTTGTTGCCCAACGTTTGTGGTGAGGATCTCTGGAGGATCCGGCAGCTGACGTTTCTCCATCGACCCTTTTTGGCAGATTTTTTTTTTGGGGAATTGGTGATCCCGGATGATGAGTTCTAGCTGCTGACAAGTCTCAGCACAGGATGTTTTTTGGGGGTGCCCGTTTTTCCCCTGGGTCAAAACCTCTCCTCGCTCCCTTTTCCCGCAGGTTTTCTCCAAAATCTTCAGCCACGAGGCGCTGGAGAGTTACCTCCCCAAGATCCAACTGGTGATCAAGGACACCCTCCGGGCCTGGAGCAGCAACCCCGAGCCCATCAACGTGTACCACGAGGCGCAGAAGCTGACGTTCCGCATGGCCATCCGCGTCCTGCTGGGCTTCCGCATCCCCGACGAGGAGCTCGGACGCCTCTTCGAGGTCTACCAGCAGTTCGTGGAGAACGTCTTCTCCCTGCCCGTGGACCTGCCCTTCAGTGGCTACAGGAGGGTGAGAGATCAGGGATGAGTCCCCCACCAGTCTGGGGTTAAGGGGGTGGTGGTTAATCCGCCCCTCTCCGGGTTCTCCTCACCCTCCGACCTCTAGGGATGAGTCCGTTTTGGGTTTGGTGGAGAAGGGAGAGAAAGGTCCCTCCAATGAGTGGTTTGTTGCAGAATACAACCAGGACTCGCCCAAATTGAATTTTTATTCAATTTTTATTTTATTCATGTGTATTTTTACCTCACTCGGCAATTTTCCTGTATTTTTGTAGTCTGTGGGACCCTTCTCCTTTTAATTCCCTCCCTGTCCCTGAAGTGAAACAGGTCAGCAGATCTTCTAATTCCGAGAACCGTTCGAGTCTTTTGATGAATGATGCAGAATGAAAAACATACTAAAAATCACAGACCAAAAAAAAAAATTAAAAAAAAATCCTTTTTTTTTTTTTTCACGGGGAATTTTGGCAACAGAAATTCCGGGGAGGTTCAAATTTATTTTTGTGATATCGCTGCAATTTTTTTTTTTTTTTCACTGATATTTGACCATGTGGATGAGTGGATGAGTGGATGAGTCCAAGTAGCCCTGAAGCACTTGCAGGAGCAGGTTAACCCAGTGCAGCTGCACTCCCATAGGAATTGCTTTACTGAGACCAGGTGATAAAACTGCTTGGGAAGAGCATTATGCTCCTGGGGAAGAGGATCCTTTGGGATGAATTGGCTTTCCTTTTGAGAGGCAATTTTCCCAGGGGCTGCCACGCATCCCAGGGCGAGCCAGGGGCCTGTGAACTGGTGCAGCACTGGGGCTCCCACAGCAGACCTGTCATTTACACCTAGGTGCTGATTACTCCTGCCTGTAATCTCAGCTCCTCGGGCTTTACTCCTCCTGCCCAGGGAACGACCTCAGCGTCTTTATGCTCCTCTTTGAGCGTCTGCAATCGCACTTTTATTACTCAGCCACGTTGTCCTGGGGATGGTGCTGGTGGTGCTGCCGTGGGCTGATGGTTTCCTGCTCCACAGGGAATCCGGGCACGGGAGACGCTGCAGAAGGGGCTGGAAAAAGCCATCCAGGAGAAACTGCAGAACACGCAGGGCAAGGACTACGCTGACGCCTTGGACATCCTGATAGAGAGCGGGAAAGAGCACGGGAAGGAGTTGACCATGCAGGAGCTGAAGGTAAAGATCTCCCTGTGGACACCTTGCTGTGCTCAGGGGCTCCCCAAAGAGCGAGGCTGAGCTGCTCTAGGGAGGAATTTTGGGGGCAGACCTGGGATGATCAGGGGGTCACAACGTGTCGGTGGAGCTGCAGGTGAATCCTCGTCTGGTGGATTATGGTGCCAGCAAACCAGTTGTTCCATTTGCAGGTTGTGCTCAGCCCTTTCTAGAGAGCGTTTCATAGACTCATGGGATCATTAAGGTTGGAAAAGACCTCCGAGGTCTTCGAGTCCAACCTGTGACCAAACACCCCCATCCCCACCAAACCAATATCATGAAATGGTTTGATTTTTGAACACTTCCAGGGTTGGTGACTCCACCACTGCCCTGGGCAGCCTCTTCCAGTGCTTGGCCTCTCTTCCAGTGAAGAAATTTTTCCCGATATCCAACCTGAACCTCCCCTGGCACAACTGAAGCTTTCAGCCTTGACCAGCTTCACCCCTTGCCCCATCCCCTTCCATGGCTCCTCCTTTGCAGGGCACGTGAGCCCTCAGCAGGTTGTTCCCTGCAGCAGGGTCAGGGCATAAATTGTCCATCATGTGGTGTCAGGAGCCATTCCCAGGGCTTTTTCTCCATTCTGTCTGCTCCTCAGCATCCTCTGAGGCTCTGTGGGAAGCTTCCCATGGTGGTTTTCCCAGCCCTGACCCTGCACAAGGAGTGATCTTGCAGTTAGACATGAGCAAGCTGTGGCTGCCCCTGGATCCCTGGAAGTGTCCAAGGCCAGGCTGGACGGGGCTTGGAGCAACCTGGGCTAGTGGAAGGTCCCTTCCAACTCACCCATGGCAGGGGGTGGGACTGGATGGTCTTTGAGGTCCCTTCCAATCCAAACCATTCCATGATTCTGTGGCTGTGACTGATTGTACCCTCATGAGGTAACTTGGCCCCTTTGGACCTTAAATCCTTGGCTGAGCGGCTGTTTTTTGGGAGATGTTGTGGCTACCCCATTGCTGGAAGTGTCCAAGGCCGGGTTGGACAGGGCTTGGAGCAAGCTGGGATAGTGGAAAGTGTCCCTGCCCATGCAGGGGCATGGAATGAGATGATCTTTAAGGTCCTTCCTACCCAAACCATCTACGGTTCAGTGCCCAGGCTGGAGAGCTGTTGGGTATTAAAATGCCCCATGGCAGCCTCTGTGCCTGTCCCTTGACGTTCCATGGATGCTGCCCCACCTGTCCATGCCCTGGCTCTCACCCTGGCCCTTCCCTTGTCTCCCAGGATGGCACCCTGGAGCTGATCTTCGCCGCCTACGCCACCACGGCCAGCGCCAGCACCTCCCTCATCATGCAGCTCCTCAAACACCCCCGAGTGCTGGAGAAGCTGCGGGAGGAGCTCAGGAGCAAAGGGATCCTCCACAACGGCTGCATCTGCGAGGGCTCCCTGCGGCTCGACAACATCAGCAGCCTCCACTACCTGGACTGTGTCATCAAGGAGGTGCTTCGGCTCTTCACCCCCATCTCCGGCGGGTACCGGACGGTGCTGCAGACCTTCGAGCTGGATGTGAGTGCTGAGGGACACGAGGGGCAGGGACTGAGCTCTGCTCTAGGGGACCAGGGACAGCACCCAGGGAATGGCTGGAGCTGTGCCAGGGCAGGCTCAGGTTGGATCTCAGGGAAAGGTTCTTCCCCCAGAGGCTGGTTGGGCACTGCCCAGGCTCCCCAGGGCAGTGGGCACAGCCCCAAGGCTGCCAGAGCTCCAGGAGGGTTTGGCTGATCCTCTGGGGCACAGGGGGGGACTCTTGGGGCTGGGCCTGTGCAGGGCTGAGGGTTGGGCTGGATGGTCCTTGGGGGTCCCTTCCAGCTCAGGATGTTCTGGGATCTGTGAAATCCTTGCTGGGCTGAGCTGGGTGGAAGGAGATGCCTCCACTTGTGTGTTCATGGTCCTTTTATTTGGAGAAGGGGAGTGAGGTACTGACCAGCAAAACAGGTTGGAAAATCAGCTTAGCCAGGATGGTGGAGACATTCCTGGCCAGGACAAGGCAGGACTGGGATTGTCCTCCTCTTACATGTGCTCTTTGAGCCGTGCAGGACACGTTTGGCTGATCCTCTGAGGCACAGGGTTTGACTCTTGGGGCTGGGCCTGTGCATGGCTGAGGGTTGGACTGGCTGATCCTGGTGGGTCCCTTCCAACTCAGCATATTCTGGGATTCTGGGAGTGCAGCTGCACCGTGAGCTCCCCAAACCAGCCTTTCACTTGTCGTTGGAAATCTTGCCTGAGCCCGGCTTAGATGAGACCTCAGAGAGGATAAATTAGGCCCTGCTGGTGATGGGAGATGGATTTGCCCTGGATTCCTCAGGAATCTGGCACATGGCAGGGAAGGAATGCTCTGGAGCTGTCAAAGAGGGGACGGGTGTGAGGCTTCAAAGCTCGACCCATGACAGTGTTTGACGCCAAAATCCCAGCTGGGGTGTGACAAGGGAAAGGTTTACTGCAAAGGGCATCTCCAGGCTGCTGGATGACAGGGGGATTACTCACCACCGTGGCTGGAATTTCCTACCAGCAAAACAAAAACCTTCAGGCCGGGCTCGTCGCTGTAAATCCTCCTAAGGCGGCGATTTGAGTCAGAAACCCTTCAAAGTGCTCAGGGGATGATAAATCCGCCCCGGTTCTCATCGCCCAGGCCCTGACATGAGTGTTGGGTGTGTGGGGCTGACAGGCAGCGGGGTGTGGGATGCTCTGGGGTGCTCTGGGAGGGCTGGTTGGCACGTGGGCCACGGCGTGGATGTGAGAGAAGCTGCTTCCCTCTGCTCGGGGGTTCCTGGTAGGAGATTCCTGGTAGGAGACTCCTGCCAGTGACCACAAAGCAATAAACAGCAGTAGATCATCCCATGGGTCCCTGGGATAGAGGGAGGAGTAAACCCAGGATTCCCATCCCATCTCCAAGCCCTTTGTGCCGCGCTCTCTGGTTTTCCTTTAAATCTGCGCCGCGTTGGAGTAACAAACCCAAAGGAAATGGGAATAAGCAGGGAAAACTGTGAGGGTGGTGAGGCCCTGGCACAGGTTCCCAATGTCCAACCTGAACCTTCCCTGGCACAACTGAAGCTTTCAGCCTTGACCAGCTTCACCCCTTGCCCCATCCCCTTCCACAGTACCTCCTTTGCAGGGCACGTGAGCCCTCAGCCGGTTGTTCCCTGCAGCAGGGTCAGGGCATAAATTGTCCATCATGTGCTGTCAGGAGCCATTCCCAGGGCTTTTTCTCCTGCCTTTCTGCTCCTCAGCATCCTCTGAGGCTCTGTGGGAAGCTTCCCATGGTGGTTGTCCAAGCCCAAGGAGTGATCTTGCAGTTAGACACGACCAAGCTGTGGCTGCCCCTGGATCCCTGGAAGTGTCCAAGGCCAGGTTGGAGCAACCTGGGCTAGTGGAAGGTGTCCCTACCCATGGCAGGGGGTGGGACTGGATGGTCTTTGAGGTCCCTTCCAACCCAAACCATTCCATGATTCTACGACTGACTGTACGAAAACAAAGTGCCTTTATCTTGTTCTTCTGCTCCCTCTCTGCTGACGGTAGAGTTTGACCCACTCTGCTTTTCTCTCCACCCCTTTCCCGCCTCTCCACAGGGTTTCCAGATCCCCAAAGGCTGGAGTGTGATGTACAGCATCCGGGACACCCACGACACCGCCCCGGTCTTCAAGGACGTGGACGTGTTCGACCCCGAGCGCTTCGAGCAGGGCCGGAGCGAAGACAAGGACGGCAGGTTCCACTACCTCCCCTTCGGAGGAGGAGTACGGACCTGTCTGGGGAAGCACCTGGCCAAGCTTTTCCTCAAGGCCCTGGCCATCGAGCTGGCCAGCACCAGCCGCTTCGAGCTCGCCACCAGGACTTTCCCCAGAATCACCCTGGTGCCCGTGGTCCACCCGGTTGACGGACTCAAGGTCAAGTTCTTCGGACTGGATTCCAACCAGAACGAGATCCTGGCGGGGACAGACGCCATGCTGGGGGCCACCGTGTAACGCCCACGCCACGGCGGCGGCGCCAGGGACGGAGGGGCGGGGTGGGGGCGAGGGATGGACAGGAGGGGAGGAGAGAAAGGGCTGAGGAGCTTCTCCACCACGCAGAGCCTCCGGATCTCGGGACTTTTTCCCCCCCCTCTCCCCCCGGGGTGAAGCTGCCAAAAGCCTTCTGCTCTTCCCGCGGAAGGGGCGCAGAGAAGGGGTTTTTTTTGGGGGATGTCGTGGCGCGCCTCGTTTCGTCCGGAAAGGAGGGAGATCCGCGGAAAAACCCCGAGTCGAGCTGGGATGTCTGACCGTACACAGTATCTAAATATTATAAATATATATATATAAATATCTATAAAACACTTCTGCTGCGAGGAGGAGGCGCTGGCAAAGGCCCGACTGCGGGGAAGGCTTTGGAAATCGGCCGAGGGTCGGAGGTCTGGTGTCCCGGGGCGGCTCCCGGGTGACCTCTGATCTTCCTTTTAACAGTGTTAAATTAGCTGGTGATAACAGTGTTTCTTTGGGGGGGGGGGGGGGGGGGTTGTGGGGGTTTTTTTTTTTTTGTCCCTTTGTTTGGTTGTGTTGTTTGTTCCGGGGCGTTGGAGGCTTTCCTTGGTGAGGGGGAGACAAGAGGTGCCCATTCCCATCCTCTCTCCCGCTGGTGCCGGGGCAGGCTGGGAAGGGGCCGGGGGGGGGGGAAGCTGTTATTTCAGACCGAAAAACCCTGTGGTGTCTTGTCCAGAGCTGGACAAGTGGTCCCTCTGAGGCCTTGGACACATTTGCATTTTGCAAGATGTGTTTTGGGGGGCTCTGGATAAGGGGGGGGGAAAATGTCCTTTTTTTATTTTTTTTTTTAATCTCGTTGAGTTTCCTGCTGCTGCTACACGGCCTGTGTGCACCGTTCCCCCGGCACAGCCCCTCCCCAGCCGGGCAGAGGCACCTCTTTTGGAGGCATCTTTGGTGTCTTTGCTCTCCCTGGAGGTGCAGGCACCACCCTCGGGGCCGCGGGGCCCCACCACGGCTCCGAGAGCTCCGGGGTGCTGAGCAAAGCCAAGCTGCTCCTTTGGGTGCCTCCTCTTCCACAGGAGGCGTTGGCATGGAAGGTGATCCCTCTAAATAAGCCAACACACACTGGTTGTCTCGTGTCTGGGTTGTGGTTGGTGATGGCAGAGCTCAGCAGGAAGGAGAGGGGCTCTGTGTCCGCCCCGTCCCACCGCCATCCCAGGAGGAGGGCCCTGCCCAAAGCTGCTCCGGCACAAGAGAGCGGCCACCGAGAGGTATCTCACCTTTGGGTTTATTTGAGTTCCAGTTCTTGCATGCCAGAGGCTTCTGGGTCGAGTTTGAGGTGGGTGGGTTGTGTTGAAGGGGAGGAAAAGCCCCCTGAGTGTCTCGGCAGGTGTTTGGTTCACACCAGAGCCAAGCACCGGGCTGGGAGATCCCTCTTGGACTTGAGGCAGCTCTGTCCAGCCCCACTCCTCTCCCATCCCATCCCATCCCATCCCATCCCATCCCATCCCTTCCCTCCGAGGTGGAAAGGACAACACGAGGACCGTGGCCGAGACCTCTCCTGGCCGTGATGGGAGGAGATGTGGCCCTTGGGTGGGCAGCTTGGCTTTCAGCTCCAGAGGTGTCCAGAGAAGTCCGAGGGGTTGGGATAAGGAAGGGGAAGGGGCAGGTGTGGGTTTGCCAGGTGGCTTTGCGGGTTGTGCCTCTTTGGAAGGTCGAGGGAAGTGTGAAGGGAGCGCTGGGGAGGCTGCCCTTGCCAACCCTTGGTGGGGGCCAGGAGGAGGGAGGCAGGTTTGGAGCCAAGGGAAGCACTTGAGGTCGGATTTGCCGTCAGCCAAGCTGCCAAATTCCCCCCCCCCCCTCCCAGGAGAATCCCAGTGGATCATTTCCACACTCACCACGGGGTGCTCAGCTTGATTTAACCCGAAAGAAACCCCCCAATCTTCCAGGAGACACCATTCCCATCCAGACCTCGCCTTCGGGGTGGTAACACTGCCAACCCAAAAGGAAGGTCTCAGGAGCCTCTGCGAGCACCACATCCCTCAGGCAGAGGCTCGGGTGGTTTTTCCAGGCTGGAAATCCGGAGTGGAACGCCACCGGCTGAGATTTCAGGCGTTTCCTTGTCCCTGACGGAGAGAAAACTTTCCCGGCGATAAAAGGACGGCAGCCAAAATCCCAGAGGGATTAAACCCAAACCTAAGCCCCGTGGGAAGGGGGGAGTCTCCCAGGGACAAACATTTCGGGAGAGGCGATGGCAGTGGAGGTGTCCTTGGT
Organism: Corapipo altera; assembly: GCF_003945725.1. Taxonomy (NCBI): domain Eukaryota; kingdom Metazoa; phylum Chordata; class Aves; order Passeriformes; family Pipridae; genus Corapipo; species Corapipo altera. Next base: position 4,025,447 of record NW_020884936.1, read on the forward strand.
CTTTGGGGACCAAGGATGAGCTCTGGCAGGACCTGGGGACGAGGGAAGGAGGTGGAAGGTCCAGAAGGGGAAAACCCATCACCGGGTGCTCTCCAGGATCCCCCTTTTCCATCTGAGACCCACGCTTGGGATAGAGGAGACCGGGAAAAGGGGAAAGCTGGAGAAAGGGAACAACAAGCTTAGAAGGTCTGGTTAAAGCTCCAGAGAACAAAACCTCCGGGGTAGATTTTTCCAGAAGGGCTCGGTCCTGCTTGTTCTGGTGGGGAACCAGTGAAAGGTTTGGCTGAAATTTTTCTTTTAACTTCCAAGGTCATTACAAAGTGAAAACCAAACATTGCTTTTGAGTGAGTGGTTGATTGGAGAGAGGTAATGTAAGATGCAGACATCCATTATATATATATTTACATCATGTGTGTATATATAATGTTTGTGTGGGTGAGTATTTAATCCGGGCAGAAGTTAAGTCAGGCTTTGGTTTTTTTCCATTCCTAACTAATATAACTTGACTTAAAAAAAAAAAAAAAGAAAAAAAAAAAAAAAAAAAAAGTTGCTGCAGTGGGTTTGCAGAATAAAGCACTTTGAATCTCAGAATTGTTTGTTTTTTTGGTTGTTTTTTTTTTCTTAGCACAGTCCAATTTGCTATAATATTATTTTATACACAAATTTGTTTTTTTGGTTTGTTTTTTTTTTTTGGTCTGTCTTTATAAACTATTATAAGTACTATTTTTGTTATAATTCAAAATAGATATTTAGTATAAAGTTTTTGCTGTTAAATATTTGTTATTTAGTAAAATATGATTTTTTTTTTCTCTTTATTGTAAACATTGTCCGGGGGAAAAAAAAATATTAATATGTTTTATCGCATTTGTTTTTAATATTAAGGGGGGGGAAAAAAAAAGAAAAAAGCACTTGTGGGGTTTTTCATTATGAAATTGGTGCCGTGTGAACATGTGTTTCAGTCATGTGGTTTTTAATATGTATATAATATTATGTGTTGCATATTAAAATGAATGTTGTGTATTTTGTGATCTTAAAATAAAAGAAAAAAAACCAAAATAAATAATCCACGTGGCTGTTTTATAGACCCCCATAATAAAAAGAGTTGGGTCTCCAAAGATTTTTATTTTTTTTTTGTTTCACATCCATCTGCATCTTCCCTGGAAGGACTTGTGGCCTCCTGGTTTGGGGGCTGGGGGGAACAAGACCCATCCTGGGAACTGGGAAAGTGGGATTTTTGTTATCCATCAGTCTCTACGAGCAAAGTGGATTCTCAGTGGTTGATATGGACCCAAATGCAGGAAATCCCACTTAAAAATTTTAAGAACAAACATTTTTGATGGGGAGAATGGTCAAACCGAGGTCGCAGAGGCACAGAAGGTGCTGAGCTGGAGGGATATTCCACAAGGATCGTCACATCCAACTCCTGGCCCTGCACAGGCCCATCCCTAAGAGTCCAAGGATGTGGATCTGCATCCCTGGAGATGCTCAGAGCCTGCCTGGACACCTGTCCTGAGCAACCTGCTCGAGGTGTCCCAGCTCTGAGCTCCATCCCTGGGGTTTGGGGAGCTCCAGGATCCCCAGTTTGTGCCCAGACCTTTTCCCTCTTCCCAGCAAGAGCCAGAGGAGGGAAGGGAAAGGGTAACATTCCAGGGGTGTGTGTCCTGGTCCTGGCTGCTGCTTCTGGCACGGGAGAACACCAGGGGTTGAAGAACATCCCCCCAACTCCTGATTGCACCGGTAGGACAGGGCAGGACAAACTTCCCAAGGGCATCCCAGGTGGGAAGGAGCCTGGGATGGGCAGCAGGTCTGCTGGGAGCAGGCAGGTCGTCCCCAACCCTCCCATCATCTCCCATTTGGGCTCCTCCAGCCATCCAGCCCCTGGGCAAACCCGTGTCCCGGAGTTTTCCGGGAGCAGGGATCGCTCTGAGCTCCTTAAACCAACGAAATTTCAGGGAATTTTGGCCCTGGGAGGTGGGAGGAAGAGTTTTGTGTGAGTTGTGACAGGACAAGCTACTGGTGGGAGCTTCAGCTGCAGCTGTTCCAGAGGGGAGATGGGGTGGGCTGGGAGTGCTTGGAGTAATTAGGTAATTAGTGAAGTAATTGGCTTCTGCCTCCTTCCCCTTTTCCCTATAAATAAAGGGACAGAGGCCTGGCTGTGATGGGAGTGTTGGAGAGCAGGATGTTGCTGCTCTGCAAACCCTTCCTATGATGACATCCCGAGGCAAGTGAGGGCTTGGAGGAATTAATAGAACTTTGCTCTTGGCTGGAAAATATGACCATGCAACCCGAGGCTGTGTCCCTTCGGGGCAGCCAGAGGATCTGAGGCTCCTTTCCCTCCCTCTGGAGCTTTGTGGCCGGGCTCTTTCCCTTCCCCTGGACGTGTCCTGCCAACAACGGTTTCGCCGCGTCCCTTGCCCAAAATTCACCATGTGCTTGTGCCCACCCGTGGCCCTGTCACCTCTCCAGCCTCCCCTCGAGCTGAAGGGGCCAATGTGTCACCTCCTCACCCTCCCTCGCCCTTCCAACCCTTTGCAATCCCCTATTTCGTGGTGGGGAAGGTCATTTCCTTTTGGGATTTCTCCTCGTCTCCTCGCTCCCCCTCCCTTTGCTTCCATTTCTTTGCCATTTATCCGTGATTTATGGCTTGCACCACCCCTGGAGGGGGATGATGTGGCTCTCTGGGCTCCAACAGAAGCAGGGAGCTTTATATTTTTAATTTTTTTTTGGGTGGCCTCGTGGGAGGTCACTCGGACTCCGTGTTCTTTCCACTCTGCTCCGGCACCGAGTCTCACGTTACTCACTTTGTTTTAACTGCAGCTTGGAACTCTTGGAAACTTTCTTTTTAAAGGTTATGTGTGTGTGAGAGCACAGAAAAGGTGTGTGAGCGTGTGCTTTTGCATAAATGGGCTTTCTTTTCCCTCTTTTTTTCCCTCCTCCTTTTTTATTTTTTTTTTTTTATTCCCCTCCCCTCCGAACGCAGAATGGAATTTTATAGCCCGAAAAAGAAAAAATGGAATGGCCTCGTGGCCCCTTGGTCTGCCTGAAATCTTTAATCTCCAAAGCTCAAAGCCCAGGCCCTTCCAAGGGGGAATGTTGAGGCAGAGTTGAGTTAAAAGGAACTGTTCAAAATGTTGAGGTGTCGTTAAATAACATTCACGGCAATTATTTTTAAAAAAGGAGAGACATGGGAGAAAGAGATGGATTTCCAGGTGGTTTCTTGGCATCTTTTTCCTCCAGATAATTTTAGGAGCCCTGGTAGATCCCCAGCTCTGCTTTTAGCTGGAATTTCAACGCTGTGGGTGCCTGTTGATAGAATAAAATGGAATTTTCTAGAAGAGGAGGCTCTGAGGAGCCTTAGAGCCTCTCCCAGGGCCTAAAGGGGCTCCAGAAGAGCTGGAGAGGGACTGGGGACAAGGGATAGAGGGACAGGACACAGGGAATGGCTTCCCACTGTCAGAAGACAGGGATAGATGGTATATTGGGCAGGAATTCCTGGCTGTGAGGGTGGGGAGGCCCTGTCCCAGGTTGGGCAGAGAAGCTGTGGCTGCCCCTGGATCCCTGGGAGTGTCCAAGGCCAGGTTGGAGCAACCTGGGCTAGTGGAAAGTGTTCCTGCCCATGGCAGGGGGTGGGACTGGACGGTCTTTAAGGTCCCTCCCAACCCACTCCATGGAGGGTTCACACCCCAATTTTAGACCCCTGTGGTAAAATATTGAGCTTGGTATTCTCTGTGCATCCAATTCCCTGCTGAAATTCCTGATGGAAACTGATTGAAACCCTCAAATCCTCATATATCTTCCCAAATGTTGTGATAATAACTTACAGTACCTGGATGGCCTTGATGTTTTATCTGTGCTTTTAAAAATGATCGACTGTGACAGCAAAAAGGATGGAAATTGGGGGACTGATAAATGGGTTTTCTGGCAAATATTTCTTTTTGAAGGTCTCCCTCTGTGCTTGGACATGAAAGATTTTCAATTTATCCCGGCTAGAGATGAAAATTTTCCTTTACAACAGGTGATCACACCCAAACCCTCACTTACAGCTTCTTCCTGATTATTGATTTGCCTGCTGAGGTGTGATTTGGAGATGATAAAAACAGAAATGGTAAAGCTTTGAGGGACAAAATGCAGTAAAGGAGGGTCAGGGAAGTTTTGAGGCTGTGGCTCAAGTCTCAGCTGCAGTGGAGGGACACAAACCCGGGGGCTGAAGGGTGGGTTTGGCTCCCACATCCCTGTGAGGGGGTTCACGGTTGTTCCCTCTGGGTGGTTTCGTGAGAAGGTCACTGAGTTTGTCAGAGAATCATCATGATGGAATCACAGACTGGTTTGGGTTGGAAGGGACCTTGAGGACCATCCAGTTCCACCCCCTGCCATGGACAGAGGTGCCACTGATTTCCCACTGTGGAACCAAAAGTTGGGACAGGGAAAGTCAGAAGGTCAGGCTGCAGGCGAGGGCTCCACCATGGAGAACTTGGGAAAGGGCTGGATCAGGGGAGACTCTTCTCAAACTCTTCCCAAAGTCTCCATAAGGTCAGGTGAGGTCAATGTGAGGTTATGTTGAATCCTGGAATATCCTGAGCAGGAAGGGACCCCCAGGGGTCACCCAGTCCAACCCTCAGCCCTGCACAGGCCCAGCCCCAAGAGTCCCACCCTGTGCCCCAGAGGATCAACCAAACCCTCCTGGAGCTCTGGCAGCCTTGGGGCTGTGCCCACTGCCCTGGGGAGCCTGGGCAGTGCCCAACCAGCCTCTGGGGGAAGAACCTTTCCCTGAGATCCAACCTGAGCCTGCCCTGGCACAGCTCCAGCCATTCCCTGGGTGCTGTCCCTGGTCACACAGAGCAGAGCTCAGTCCCTGCCCCTCCCTCCTCTGCCCCTGCCCAAGCAGTTGAACTGCAGTGAGGTCTCCCCTCAGTCTCCTCTGCTCCAGCTGAATACACCCAGTGCCCTCAGTGTCCTCACATGACTTCCAATCAACTTTCACTCCCTCATGTCCCTCCTTTAGCTCTTTCTTACCCTGTAGCCCCCAGGACTCGAGGTGAGGCCACCCCAGTGCAGAACAGAGAGGGACAATCCCCTCCCTCCACCAGAACCTCCAATTCCACCCTAATTCCAAGGAGTGAGGACTCCAAAAACAAACCTTTCGTGAGGTTTTCCAGGCAGCAGCTCCAACGATCAGTTCACTTACACTAAGAAAGTTTCCTTTTCATGCTCTAAGACCCGCATCCAAATGACCTCACCTGTGTCCCCCAGTTCCTGTTACTGTTCCATGTTCTCCTCCAGCACTCAGCAGAGTCAATGCTTGTCTTTCTTTTGCCTGTTGGAAGCTGGATCAGCCTTTTATGGGCTTTTTTTTTCACCCTTATAAATATAGATGGAGTATATACATATGTATATATATATATGTATATTTGTTCTGAAGTATCGTGTCCGACCGTTTGTTATGGCATGAACAGTTCCTCTTTCAGCGTCAGGAGCACAGTTTTATCTGGCATAGGAGCTGTGTTTAGTCTACATCCCCCTATACCTTTTCCTTTAACAATATTTGTCTAATTATGGCTCCACGGATTCGTTTGGCTTGGGAGGGAAAGGTGGTTTTTTTGGATGCGCTTTGGGTGGTGGTGGATGCTTTGAGTGACCCCAAACAACTCCCACGTGCTCCTGAAATGTAGGAGCAGCTGTTGAATCCCACTGGACCATATTCCTATCTGGAATAAGTAAGATATTGAGGGAAAGGGGTGGTTTTGGGGTGTAGGAACATGAGCCCTGGTGGGCAAGAAGGCCAGTGACACCTGGCTTGTGCCACAGTGTGCCCACAAGCCAGGGAAGTGACTGTCCCTCTGTCCTGGGCACTGGTGAGGTCTCAGCTCAAGTTCTGTGTCCAGTTTTGGGATCCTCATGGCCGGAAGGACTTGGAGGGGCTGGAGCGTGTCCAGGGAAGGGAATGGAGCTGGGAAGGGGCTGGAGCAGCAGGAGCAGCTGAAGGAGCTGGGGGGGCTCAACCTGGAGAAAAGGAGGCTCAGGGGGGACCTTCTGGCTCTGCAACTCCCTGACAGGAGGGGGGAGCTGGGGGGTGGGTCGGGCTCTTTTCCCAAAAAACAAGTGACAGGACAAGAGGAAACAGCCTCCAGCTGTGCCAGGGGAGGCTCAGGTGGCACATCAGGAGGAATTTCCTCCTGGAAAGGGTGGTGAGGCCTTGGCAGGGGCTACCCAGGGAGGTTTGGAGTGCCCAGCCCTGGAGGTGTCCCAGGAAGGCCTGGCCGTGGCACTCAGTGCTCTGGGCTGGGGGACAAGGGGGGCATCGGGCACAGGGGATGATCTCAAAGGTCTTTTTCAACCCAAATGACCCTGTGACTCTATATTTGGGGGTTGGACCAGATGACCTTTAACGGTCCCTTCCAACCCAAACTATTCTGTGACAGGTTGGTGGAAATGGGGTAGGGGGAGACAGAAACAGTTTTCTAGTGAAACCTTAGGCCGGATCTGTGAGTTCCTCAGGGAACTCCTGGCCTGGTGGAGCACCAGGATGACTTGTAATCACTGATGGATGTGGTCTCCACCAGATTTTCTTGTCCTGATCTGAAGGTGGATCTTCCTCTCGGTGTTGTGGCTCATAAAGCACTTAGGGCAGGAGGGCCATGGGGTGGGAAGGTGAGGGGGTGAAGAAGCAGGGCCAGCAGAGCTGCTGGTGGAGCTTGGCTCACTCCAAGGGCTGGGCTGGGACCACAAAGCCGCAGAACCTCATCCCAAACCCAGTGGAGGATGTCGTGGGTGTCCCGGGCTCCCATCACGTCATGGGGCCGGACACTCTGGAAGCATTTCCCAGCCCAGAGCTCAGCCTTTGGCTGGTCTGAGCCATCAGCTCCTCCTGCAGAAGCTGCTTTAAAAACAGAAACCCAGGAGCAGCAGAATTGCTTTTGCAGGAGCCTCATTAAGGCATTATTGCATCTATTAATAAAGCAGAACATTTCCTCTGCTGGATGTTAATCACTGGGTGGATACTCTGGATGGGGCAGGGAAGGGGCCTCATGGACAAATCCATAACGAGTAAATTAATGGATCAGGTTACTCCTACAAAATTAACCAGTGTTTGTCCGTGGAAAACCGAAAAAAAATGGAGAGACCCCAGAGCCACCCTGCTGGGAAAGTTATCTGCTGGGAGAGGTTAATTTATAGGAAATTCCCTTGGGATCAATTCATTGAGGTTTACAGGACTTGGAATGTTGGAGTTGTCTGAGACACCCGGATGAGTTTCAAAAAGTGTGTCATTACCTGCTGCTGCTGCTGAAGCACTTGAGACCCCCCCAAGAGGAGTCTTTCTCCCACCCATCCCCAAAACTCATCATTTCTGGGGTATTTTGTTGGTCTGTTGTCCTTTCTTTCTTCTTGGGGACATTGGTGGGATGAGGTGATCGCTGCAGGTCCCTTCCACTGGGAGGGATTCAGTGATTCCTTCAACATGGAGCTGAATTGTGAACTGCTCCACCTTCTTGTCCCCTGCTGGGTTCCAAACCACCTCTAACTGCGTGTGGATAAACTCCACAGGGTGTTATCCACGTCCATGGATGGTTCTGGTTGACCTCACCCCAAATGTGTGTTGGAAGGACAGGAAGCTGAACAGGAGTCAGAGTGTGCTCAGGTGGCCAAGAGGGCCAATGAATCCTGGCCTGGCTCAGGAACAGTGTGACCAACAGGTCCAAGGAAGTGATTCTGTCCCTGGACTCAGCACTGGTGAGGCCACCCCTGGAGTGCTGTGTCCAGTTCTGGGCCCTCAGCTCAGGAAGGACATTGAGGTCCTGGAGCAGGTGCAGAGGAGAGCAACGAGGCTGGGGAAGGGACTGGAGCACAATTCCCATGAGGAGAGGCTGAGGGAGTTGGGGGGGCTCAGCCTGGACAGGAGGAGGCTCAGGGGAGACCTCCTCACTCTCTCCAACTCCCTGACAGGAGGGGGGAGCCAAGTGGGGGTTGGTCTCTTTTCCCAGGCAACCATCAGCAAGACAAGAGGGCTCGGGCTTCAGCTGTGCCAGGGGAGGTTTAGGTTGGAGATTAGAAAGAATTTCTTTGCAGAGAGGGTGCTCAGCCCTTGGAATGGGCTGCCCAGGGAAGTGGTGGATTCTCCATCCCTGGAGGTGTTTAAGGACAGACTGGATGTGGCATCAGTGCCATGGGCTGGGAACCACAGCGGGGTTGGATCAAGGGTTGGACTTGATGATCTCGGAGGTCCCTTCCAACCCAGCTGATTCTGTGATTATGTGCAAAGATGCATCTTCCCTCACTCAGGGCGTGGGTGGGACACACATCCCACCTGCCTGGATTTCCCTGGATCCTGCTGAGCTGCTCAGGGCCTCGGTTTCCCTCTTTGCCCCGTGGGAGAGCCCAGCAGCTCCTGCTCCTGCAGGGGTGAGGGATGGAGCAGGTCTTGGAAGGGCTGTGAGTGGGGATTCCCCAGCAGCAGTTTGGTGTCCAGCCCTCCCTCTCATCCCTCATGTGAAGTGGGGGGACATCCCCTCTGGGAATATTTGACCCTCCAAGCCAAAACAGTGAGAGTCAGGTGATTTGACCCCAAACTCATGAATGAACTTGAAATCCAGAAGTGATTTGGGGCTGTTTCTACTTTTAAGATAAAATTGGGAAGGGACTGGGAAACAGAGCTTAAAGCCCTTCCAGACCTGCTCCCTGAATTCTGTATAAACATTTTATTTAGATTGACCTGCTGTCAATTTTTATTTTAATTTTCCAGTGAAAAATATAAGACCCAGTCAGACCAACATATTTGAAGTGGATGCAGGAGAACCCAGAGCTGGTTTCTGGACTGCCCCTCAACTCTTTTGGAGATGGGAAGCACAGGAGAAAGCAAAGCATCCTCCTCTCCAGGTAAAATTCCAAGATTATTGGGATCTAATATTGATTTCCCTTTTATTTTAATGGGATGCTTTAAGAGGCATTCACACCTGGTCTCGCTTCTTGAAGGGAATCATGGAATCATTCAGGTTGGAAAAGACCCTTAAGATCATTGATCATCGCCAAGGCCACCCCTGACCATGTCCCCAGGTGCCACATCCACAGGGATTTTAAATCCTTCCAGGAATGGCAACCCCACCACCACCCTGGGCAGCCTGTTCCAACACTTTACAACCCTTTCCATGAAGATTTTTTCCCTAATATCCAACTTAAACCTCACCCTCCCTGTGCTACAAGCAAGCAAGAGGCCGAGCCTTGATAAGACCCAACATAAGTGGTTTTTTTTCAGAGGATTTTTTCCTGAAGCAAAAATGATGGGAATTTCACTAAGGCTGAATTAAAAGTCCCTAAAATCCCTTTTTTTATTGAGTGACACGACAATGAAAGAAAATAATCTGGTGCTCTGATGGGTGGTGGGATAGGAAATTTCGTCAAAGAGTTCCTGTGATGAGCAGAGATGATTTGGTGTCTCTGGTCTGTGCTCACCTAAACCTCAGACACCCTCAGTAAATCTGCCTTGTTCTTGCCCAGTTTTGGGCTGCAAGGACCTGCCACTGTCTCCTGGCTCCTGCAAACCCCTTTGGCCTTAAATTGTCTCCGTAACAATGCAGGAGGAAGAGGGAATTTTGAATCTCGAGTGGGTTCTCCGAGCGAGTCTCCTCTGAGACATCACATGGATTTTTTTGGGGGGTGATTTGGGTATGAAGAAGAGTTTTGCCCTCTTTGTACAATCTCTGCTCTTGAAAGAACTGCTGCCAGGGCAAATTAGGGAGATGTTTTTAATAGGAAGCCTTATTAAATGGAACAAACATTCCACGTGCAGGGGCAGGCTGGGGAAACACATCTCTGCCGACTCCCCCAGGCTCCCAGATCCATCACGTTTATGGCCCAGAAGGGATATTAAATCATCCTGTCCCACCTCTGGAACACAGGGCTTAATTTTCCTCCTTTTACCTGTGTGTGTCAGGCCCTGCCATAGGAATTCTTCACCAGGAAAACTTCCCGTCTTGAAGAAATCAGGCGGAGGAGAATCCAGCGCTTCCCTCGGCCGCTTAATCACCCTCACTGTTTATTCCATGTGTAATTTGTCTGACTCTCAGCTATTAATTCCTGTTCTGCCTTTCACCACCAGCCTAAAGAGTCCTGCAGGAGCCACATTTCCCTCCTTGGGGGGGAAACTCATGGGATGTCATCAAACCAGCTCCAGGTTTCACTTTGTGATAAGCTGAGTGGAAATTATGGAGCTCATGAAGCCTCTTCCTGCCTCAGGAATAATTCCCTCTCTCAGGAATAATCCCTCTCTGTGTTTTCCTCGCAGTCACTCATTAACACATCTTTTTAAAAATTATCTGACACGAACTCTGCCCGGATTTTCCTTATCTGTCTCTTGGTGGTGGAGAAATCACCGAGGGAAAACTGATGTCCCTCAAACATCTGTGTTTGGAGATCCCATTCCATTTTTCCCTTTCACAGCTTTGTGATGGGACCCATCACCAGGTCACTTGACCCCTTTGGATCTTAAACCTTTGGAGTGGCTGTTTTTGGGAGATGTCGTGGCTGCCCCACCCCTGGAAGTGTCCAAGGCCAGGTTGGATGTGGTTTGGAGCAAACTGGTCTAGTGGAAGGTGGAGTGGAAGGGAGTTGGGATTAGATGGTCTTTCAGGTCCCTTCCAATCCAGATTCCATGATTCCATGACTCCAACCCCTCTGCTTTGTGGGGAGGGGTGTGGGAGCTCACATTTCCGAGACTTCCAGCTGGCTCCCTTTGCTGCCTTGTCCTTGCTGCAATTCCTGCTCCTTCCAGGCTTTTCAGTGTTCGGGGAAAAGGTGGATTTGCCAAACCTGGTTTATTTATCCGTGAGTTATCAGAAGTGTGGAAAGGTGGAGACAGACTGGGATTGATTCCCGTGGGCTGGTGGAAATCCAGGAGAGGGTGGGTGAGGAGATGGTGCCATTGAGACAGAAAATCGTGGTTAATGACCTTGGAGATGTTCACCCCCACGTTGTGTCCCCTGAGGCACCTGGATCCAGGAGGTTTTCCAGAATTTCTCCGTTGGCAGAGGCCAACCAGCTGTGCTTTGGATGTTCCCAGCAGGAGGGGGGGGGTGTGGATGTCCCAGACATTGTTCTCTGGCTTCGTGGTCAATTTGGCTCCTTCACATCCCAGTTTAGTCACCATGACTTGCACAAACCCAGGAGAAATGGCTTTCCAGCAGGCTGTAAATTCCTCTTTTTCCCACTGGAAAGCTCTGCAGGCTCATCCACGCTGAGGATCCCTGCTCCTGTGCTGAGAAGGATTACTACAGGACAGGTAAAATTCATTATTCTACTTGGAAAAATGGTTTAGTGGATAAATCTTAGTTTGCTTGTGCCTGAGGGTGACACGAAACAGGTGCACCTAGGTCTGGATTTCATGGAGCCAGGGAAGGTCCCAGTCTTTGGTAATGTGCTCTCATTCAGCTCCAATGGAGAACAGGAGCAGGCAGCAAGAGACAGAAGCTCTGCAATGGGGCTGAGAACCCTGGGCAGGTTCACACAGAGAGCTGATTTCTCTGTCTTTTTTAAAAGAGAGGGAAAACCAGGGATTGGATGTGGTCACTCAAACACAGGGGACGTGCAGAGGTGTTTCCATGAGCCCAAAATCCCAGCTGAGCTTGGAAGTGCCAGTTGTCCCTCCAGAGTGACCCCAAGGAATGCCCTCACTTTGCATTTGTGGTTTATTTGCTGTCTGGGTGCTGCACTTGAGCTGGGAAAATATTCCAGGGAATTTGTGTACGTGGAAAAGAGAAGCCACACCAGCTCTGGCTGGATCTCCAGCTGTGGGACAGGAGTTAGTGTGGGTGGTGGGAAAAACACCTGCACTGATGAAACAGTTCCATCACCATCTCTGGAACTGTCCAAAAAACACGTGGATGTGGCATTTGGGGACATTTAGTGGTGGCCTTGGCAGTGCTGGGGGAAGGTTGGACTGGATGATCTCAGAGGGGTCAGCTGAAACCTCAAAGGCTTATTTGAAGTGTAAAGATGCAAAGGTGGCATGAACAGAAGTGCCTAAACCCCTAATTTCCATGGTTCTGCTTTTCCCAGCAGGGTTTTCCCCGCTGTTATTATTTTTCCCCAAACACCTTTGGCCCCTCTCACCGGTGCCCAGGGAGATTTCAGGCCCCCCAAACCCTCTGCTTTGTCACCCCTTGCAGCTCTTGGAGCATCCCATGGTCATGAATCCATCTGGCACCCTCAGGGGGTCTCCTGATTGTCCCCTTCCTCTCAGAGCTCAGCACAAACCCACGAGTCAGGCAAAGCCCCCAAGTCCTGCCCATGAATCCAGAGAATATTTTGGTGCCCCGACATCCTCCCAGTTGTTTGTTTTGTTCTGAAGGCAAACAAACCTCTGCAAGGCACGTTAAAACAAGGTCTTAGCGTGGCCACAAAGTCCAGGCTGCAAAGGCTGGGGAAGCCCGAGCTGGACTGTGGTTGTGTGGCTTTGATTCGACTCCTTTTGGTGTGGGAATGGTGTTCCTGCCTGGAATGACGCGGTCACAGGAGCGGATCAAAGGGATGGTGTTCCCTCCCTCAGCCAGCTCTTTAATAACCCATTTGCTGCTTGTTGAACCAAGAGCAGCTGCAGGTCAGGGGTTTTAGGGCACTGCTTGGTCCAGGTTTTGTCCTCCTGAGGCTCCACGAGTGACCTCGACCACGGAGATTTGTGCAAATGTGGACAAACTTCCTGGCAGAGTTTTACAGAGGGGGAAATGCAAGTGGTTGGGAATAATTGGAGGGCTGGGACAATTCTCCCGTGGGGAAAGGCTGGGGTTGTTCAGCCTGGAGAAGAGAAGGCCCTGGGGAGATCTTGTTGCAGCCTTTCTGTGCCTGAAGGGGCTCCAGGAGAGTTGGAGAGGGACTTTGGGCGAGGGATGGAGGGACAGGACAAAGGAGAGTGGCTTTAAACTGAAAGTAGGTTCAGATGGGATACTGGGAAGAAATTCCTGGCTAGGGGGGGTGGTGAGACCCTGGCACAGGTTGGCCAGAGAAGCTGTGGCTGCCCCTGGATCCCTGGAAGTGTCCAAGGCCAGGTTGGACAGGGCTTGGAGCAACCTGGGCTAGTGGAAGGCCCCTGGGATGGCGACTGAAAGGGAATTTCTTTGTGTTCAGTGCCTGTTGTGTCAGGGCTGAGTGTCCTGGGGTTGGGTGATGGGGCACGTGGGGGTTTGCAGGGAAAGGAGCCTGACCCTGGATCAAGATTTCCCCCCATCCACACTCAGTGTTTTGGGGACAGACCTTCCCAAGGTACTGATCAGAGTGTGTGTGGGGAATTTGTATTTTTAGGATGCTCTTTTGGGGTGTTGTGTATCCTGATCCTTATTGAACCCATCCAAGAGTTGTTGGAACCAGACTCTGTCCCTGGACATTGGACTCTGTCCCTGGACATTGGACTCTGGTGCTGGACATGGGGCTCTGACACAGCCCTTGCTGTCACCAGTGGGGTCCCACAGGGCTCCATCTTGGGCCCTTGTGCTCTTCAACATCTTCATAAAGGACTTGGAGGCAGGGCTGGAGGGGGATCCTGAGCAACCCTGGGGCTGGGAGTTGGCCTTTGACCAAGTCCTGGCTTGGGGAGGGTGTTTTGGGATGGGTGGATGTGGTTTGGTGTGGAGGGGGTTTTTTTTTGTGCTGATCCTGAGCAGGTTTGCACAGGACACAAAACTCAGAGGAGCCATTGGCTGGGATGGCCTGACCTTGAATATTGGGGCAGTTTTGGGCACCACGAAATATAAGGAGGAGGCAAAGGAGGGCAACAAAGATGGGGAAGGGCCTTGATTAGAAGCCGTGTGAGGACACTGAGGGCACTTGGTGTGTTCAGCTGGAGCAGAGGAGACTGAGGGGAGACCTCACTGCAGTTCCAAGTGCCTGGGTAGGGGCAGAGGAGGGAGGGGTAGGATCTGAGCTCTGCTCTGGGAGGACCAGGGACAGCACCCAGGGAATGGCTGGAGCTGTGCCAGGGCAGGCTCGGGTTGGATCTCAGGGAAAGGTTCTTCCCCCAGAGGCTGGTTGGGCACTGCCCAGGCTCCCCAGGGCAGTGGGCACAGCCCCAAGGCTGCCAGAGCTCCAGGAGGGTTTGGCTGATCCTCTGGGGCACAGGGGGGGACTCTTGGGGCTGGGCCTGTGCAGGGCTGAGGGTTGGGCTGGATGATCCTTGGGGGTCCCTTCCAGCTCAGGATGTTCTGGGATCTGTGAAATCCTGGCTGGGCTGAGCTGGGAGGAAGGAGACACCTCCACTTGTGTGTTCATGGTCCTTTTATTTGTAGAGGAGCAGTGAGGTACTGACCAGCAAAACAGGTTGGAAAATGAGCTTAGCCAGGATGGTGGAGACATTCCTGGCCAGGACAAGGCAGGACTGGGATTGTCCTCCTCTTACATGTGCTCTTTGAGCCGTGCAGGACACGTTTGGCTGATCCTCTGGGGCACAGGGTGGGACCCTTGGGGCTGGGCCTGTGCAGGGCTGAGGGTTGGGCTGGATGGTCCTTGGGGGTCCCTTCCAGCTCGGGGTATCCTGGGATTCTGTGGGTTGTTGGAGCCGTACTCTGTCGTGGCTGTTGGACCCTGTCCCTGCACTCTGGCTCTGTCCCAGCCCCTGGCAGGGCTCCCTCACTGCCCCACTGCCCCATCCCCCGGCTCAGCCCACCCCACATCCCCCCGGCGAACATCCCTGGCCTGGCTCCCCGCTCTCCTCCCGTCCCAGGACCCCACAATAACCCTGCTCCGTTCAGCCAGAGCCCGAGGGCAGGCGGGCACGGGGGCAGCAGCCCGAGCCAGCTGTGCCAAAGGGCACCCACGGCCTTCCCGGGCGGTTTTCCGATGGCTTTGGCTGCGGCTGCCGCGGGAGTGCGGGGGATGGAGAGACGTGAGTCAGCCCAGGAGCCTCTCCCGGCGCTTGGCAGATGCTTCCCGAGGGGAATTCGTGCCGGGTGGGTGAGGGTGGAGGGATGCAGGCGCTCCCCCAGCTGCAGGGATGCTTTCCAAGGGGGAGAGCTCTTGGAGAAATGCGGTTGTCACTATAATTATCCCTGCAGGCAGTTCCAAACTTGCCTTGGGAAGCTTTTCCAAGGACAGACTGGAGCTTTCTCCTTCCTCCTCTTTTCTCTCTTTCTCTGCTGGGTAAATCCAGGTCGCTGCCTCCTGCTCCCCCATCACCCTCCCTCTTCCTTCAGGAGCCAGACCTGGAAACTGGGCTGATCCAGACTGTCCACCCTTCAATCCAATCCCAGGCTGGGATGAGGATGTGGGAAGCCTGGCTCGGACCTGGAGCAGCAGAGCCTCAGGAACCTGGACCTGCAGCACCAGGGTATTTATTAGCCCCAGTTCCAGGAGCTGTGATCTGATGGGATCCAGAGGAGCCCAAACAAAATTCCATGGGCAGTTCGGGCTCCGCGTGCGCTGAGGAAACCAAAACATAAAAATAAGGGGGAAGAACTTGAAACCAGCCTGGTCCTACAACACTTCATTTTTCAGTTTCTGGGCAGGGTTTATATTTGGCATCTAATTAATCTCCAAACACACAGAAATCACGCAGTTTTGCAGTTCCACAGCGCCTTTTACCTGGGAATTTGGAAACACCTTGTTAGGAAAAGGGGCTTTGCAATTATCCCGAGTGTCCAGATGGAAAAACTGAGCGAGGCTCAGTGACTTTGCCAAGGTTATCCCTGACTCTGCCAAGGTTATCCCGCCAGCCAGTGGCAGAGGTGAGAATGAGGTGGGAAAGGCACTTCACAGAAAATCCAGCTTAAAGGAAAAGTGCAAGGCAGGATCACAGCTGAGCTTTCCAGGAGCAATCCAGGCTCCAGTCCCGCTTCCCAGAGCTCCGTACTCAGCCTGACACTCCATAACTGTTCCAGAGCTCCCCGGCAGCTGAGTAACAGGATAGTGGGATAATTTGTGGTTGCAAGTGGAGCTCGGGAGCCCTGATTGATGGGACCTGAGTGTGAGCACCAGATCCCACAGCCCTGGCCAAGGAGAACATGATCTTTCCCAGTTCCTGGGAGCTGGAAGTTGTTTGGAGCTCCAGCAGGATGAGAAGATCCACCTTTTATGTCTGGGGGGGCTCCACCTTCCAGGTCCTGAAGTTCTGCTTTGGTTGCTGGGGTTGGATGCACCAGATTTTCGTATTTATGGTGGTTTTTTTTCTTTGTGGCTGAGGATCAAAGCTCTGCTCAGCGGGACCTGGATTTGTTCTGGAGTGGTTTGCACTGGGAATGTGGGAGGTGGGGGGGCTGCAGCCTGTCACAGTTTTGTGGAGGAGCAAGTGGGTCAGCAGGAGGAGAAGCAGGATGGGGATTTGCTTTGCAAATCATTCCCAGACCAAACAGGGGAGAATAGATGGATTTTAGACCATGACTTAAAAAAAAGTGGAATTAGTGGGATGAGGAAAGCTTAAAAACTGGAGTTAATGGATGAGGGAAGCTGCTGGACTCTGCTGTATATTGGGTCAAGGTGGCAAAAACCAGGAGAAAAGACATCTTTATGGAAAAGTCTATGGGATGGGGTTGTGTTCCCTGCCTTGTGTGCTGTCCTCAATTTGGGAACAGGCTGGAATACATGCTGGGATACCTGTGGTTTACATGATCCTCCAAGCTGATGACTGAGCAAATCTGCACCCCCAAACTTCTCTGTGCCTGTTTTCACCTAAAGGATGTGCTTTAAGTCCCCCATTCCCTAAATTGTCTTGTTTTGAAGTTTGGGATGTCCAGGCTGGTGTCTCTCCGTGAGGGGGATTAGAGCCCTGCTCCAACTCGTGGAGATCCTGGGAAGCTGAGGGAGATCAAGAAGGAAATAAGCACCCAAAATTGCTTAGACATCCACCTCTAAGGGGGGACAAAGAAAGAAGGGACAGCAGAAGGGAATGGGTTTCCCAACAGCTGAAACGCCGGATCTGGAGCGGTGGATCTGGGATGAAGGACGGTCTTGGCACGAGAGGCAGAGGAGGGAGCAGCCCCTGCGTGGATCCTGTTTAAATATTGGCTTCCCTGGTACCTTAGCACAGGTAAGAGGTCACAGGAGCTCTGGCAGCAGCCGAGGGGAGCGTCAATTGGAACCAGATGTCAGGAAGTGCGAGGCTCCGGGAACGTGTGGAAGGGCCTCCCGGCCATGGCGGCGCAGCCCGAACACTGGGGTCATTCACGGAGCAATTATTGGCATCCCGCGGTTCTGGGCCTCTTAAAAAACGGGAATCAACCCTCCAGGAGCCACGTGGGGCTGCCAGGAGCCTTCCTGGGAAGTGCTGGCGAGGAGAATTCCAGCGAGCTCTGGATGGGAGGTGGGATGAGCAGACCTGCTGTTGGCGGCGGGAAGGCTCCCGTTGAGTTCAGAGGGCTTTGCCTGGGGGTGAGAGCGACAGCTTTGGGAAAAAAAATCAAAAATAATGGAAAAGAAAGGCCAGGACCTCTTCCTCTCCCTCAGCTTTCCTGCTGGAACATCCCTTAAAGCTTCTGTGAGTTGTGTCTTCCACGTTTTCTCCTGGGGAGTGTTGTCTGTTGAGTCCTCGAGGCAATGAGGTCGTGGTGGGGCTGTGGGTGCTCCAGGTCCTTAAAAGAAGGTTGGGGAGACTTTGTTAAGCGTTTGCCATAAATCATCTGAGAGTTCTGGTTGAAGCAGGAATATCTGGGGGAGATTTCCTTGCCTGGCTTTGGTAGGAGGTCAGACAGGTTGGATCTAAGCAGTTCTTCCTGCTCCTCTGATCGTGGTCACCCACACTCTCTTTGCTCTTTGTTGCCACACGTTCCTCCAATTTACATCACGGTCCAGAAAACCTGTGAGGATGTTTTGGGGAAAGAAAGACCCTCCTGTTTATTTTCATGCATGAACCTTCAAGAAGGATGGGAAAACCCCCGATTCTGAGGCTGGAAACTATGGCTTTATTGTTATTTTTATTTTCAGTTTTCCCTTTCTTCTTCTCTACTCTTCCTGCTCTGTGGAAAAATCTCAATAGTCACCTTCTGGAAGTGTCCAAGGCCAGGTTGGATGGGGCTTGGAGTAAGATGGTCTAGTGGAAGGTGTCCCTGTCCATGGCAGGGGGTGGAATGAGGTGGTCTTCAAGCTCTCTTCCAACCCAAACCAATCTATGATTCCATGATCCTACACTAGACCACTTTGGAAAGCTCAGGAGGGTCCAGTATTTCTCTTTTTTCCCAGCTGTTTGATTCTGCATCCCTCTGACAGAACTTGAGCTTTTCATCCCCTTGATCTACAGCAGGAGGAGAAAAGTTTGTAGCTCAGCCTGTCCCATGGAAAAGCACTTTTGCTGGTGAACGTTTGGAGAACCACCAGCTCCAGCTGAGCACTGACCAGGAGACAGGAGAAAGACATCCCAGCCCCTGCTTGATATTAAATTAAGTCTTTCTCCAGCTGGTTCAGGGTCCCCAAGGTGTCTAGGGGAAGATCAGTAAGATACAAGACACAGCCATGAGGTGATGGTCTTCATTTGAGTCAGGATTTATCAGAATGCTCATGGAAACCTGTTCTCTGAGGAACACCACGTGGAGAGCTGGGGGTCTGCTGCACACCACAGCACCCCAGCTAATGGAGCAACCAGAGTTTGGAGCTGACTGTTAAAAACATCCTCCTCCAAAGAGATGCTTCCTGAGGGAAAATATCCCTGAGGCTCATGAGGAGGAAGGTGGTTTGACACTGGTTGGTGTCTGTGAGGTGATGTTTAAACCCAGATGTTTAAACTCTCTGTGTCCCTGCCTGCTTCACACCCCCCTGAGGTGTCACCCCTGGGCAGGTGATGCTTCCCCTCCTCAGGCTCCAGCTCTGGCTGAGGCAGAAATTTGGGCTGGATGAGCCCCAGATGTGCTTCCCAATCTGAGCTGCTCTAAAAGGACATGAATTCTAATTAATAATGGCTCTAACGAGCAGGTCAAGTGCCAGCTTGGCTTTCTTGTCTAGGTTGAGAAGGGAGCTGTGGCTGAGGGGCTGCTTCTCCTTTTAATCCTGACCACTTCCAGTCTCCACAGGAAACAGGAAAAGGGAACAGAGCAGTTGTCCTGGGCTCCAGAGCTGAGATTCCTCACCCAGTGTCCCTTGATCCCTCCTGATAGAGCTGTGTCACCCCTGGGCAGGAGATACTTCCCCTCCTCAGGCTCCAGCTCTGACTGAGGCAGAAATTTGGGCTGGATGAGCCCCAGATGTGTTTCCCAACCTGAGCTGCTCTGGGAGCCCATCAGTCTAATTAATAATGGCTTTAACGAGCAGGTGCCAGCTTGGCTTTGCTGGGCAGGCTGAGGAGAGAAGGGACCTTGTGCACATCCAGCAACCTGCTTGAATTCCTGCCATTCCCCAGCCTCTCCAGGGAACAGGAGAAGGGAACAGAGCAGCTGTCCTGGGCTCCAGAGCTGAGATTCCCCTCTCAGCATCCCTTGATCCATCCTGGCAGAGCCCCTTCCCTCGTTACCCAGCACTGGAAACCTCCCCCTCTGGAAAGGGGGTTCTGGCAGCACCGAGTTCAGTGGGATGGCTCTGGAAGGTGGACTTTATTCCATGGCCATAAATTCATCCCACTTAGAGCTGAGCCCAGTTATCTGAGGGTGAATTTTCACACCCCAGACAGAGCAAAAAGCCACTTCACTGCGAAGAAGGGACTGAGAAATGAGGATCTGTTGGGAAAACGGAAACAAAGAAAAGCTTTAAAGGTCTGGAGCCGTTCCTTTAGTTCAGTGGGATCTGAGATGGTTGGAGGGAGCAGAAGGATGCCCAGCTCAGGGAATACTTCCCACTGTTTGCTGCGTTAGGCTCTGAAAAGGAGCAGATTCACTCAGCTTTTCCAAAATGAGCTGTGTGAGGATATCAGGGCAGGGATCAGAGTGGGGGGATTTGGGGGATATCTGGAGCAGGGAGGGGGGGACACCCTTTTGGTTCCCTCCACTCCTTCCAAACGGCCCAGAGTGAAAAAGTCCAAAGGGTCATGGCTTTCCAACCGCTCACTTCACGGGATTGGAATGACTTCCTAACCCTTCCTATCTGAACAAAAATAACCCGGAACGTTCCCTCTCCTCCCCGGCCCTGCCAGGCCTCATGACTTTAAAAGGATTTGTGACAAGCCACGAGCCTTGAGAAAATAAAGAGGGATGAATTCCCATCGGCAGAGACAGCTCCAAAGGTATGTGTGTCCTCCTCCCTTCTCCACGGAAAACCACAGGCTTGGCCGGGCCTGGAAGAGGAGCCTTTTCATTGGAGATTTCCCAAATGGCATCCCAAGGGAATGGTCCTTGTCCCTCCTAAATGAGGTCCACAGGGATGGAGCTTCCCTTCGTGTGCCAGGTTGGATGTTCTCAGCACACGGGATTGGGAATGGGGCCTAATCAGTGGGATAATCACCCTCTGGGAATATCCAGCTCTTCCCAAGGGTCCCACTCGGTGCCTGAGGGAGGGATTTCAAAGCGGGAGATGGTTCCTCACCTTTTTCCCTAAATAACTCCAGGGGTTTGGAAGGATGTTTTTTGGGGGACTGGCACGGCTTTGGGGATTCCTGGAGGGTTGGGAGGATGGCTTCTGGAATGGCAGGATGGCTTCTGGAATTGCTGGAAGCTTGGAAAGCTGGCTTTTGGAATTCCTGGAGGTTTGGAAGGAGGGGTTTGGAACTCATGGAAGTTCGAAAGGTGGCTTTTGGAATTCCTGGAGGTTTGGAAGGATGAGTTTTGGAATTCCTGGGGGTTTGAATGGATGTCTTTTGGAATTCCTGGAGGATTGAAAGGCTGGCTTTTGGGATTCCAGGAGGTTTGAATGGATGTCTTTTGGGATTCCTTGAGGTTTGAATGGATGGATTTTGGAATTCAAGGGGGTTTGAATGGATGGGTTTTGGAATTCATGGAGCCTTGAAAAGACGTGGTTTAGAATTCCTGGAGGTTTGAAAGGATGGGTTTTGGAATTCCTGGAGATTTGAAAAGATGGGGTTTGGAACTCATGGAGGTTTGAATGGATGTGTTTTGGAATTCCTGGAGGTTTGGAAGGCTGGCTTTTGGAATTCTGGGAGGTTTGGAAGGCTGGCTTTTGGGATTCCTGGAGGTTTGAACTGATGTGGTTTGGAATTCCTGGAGGTTTGGAAGGATGGTTTTTGGGATTCCGGGAGGTTTGGAGGGCTGACTTTTGGAATTCCTGGAGGTTTGAAAGGATGGCTTTCGGAATTCCTGGAGGTTTGTGAGGATGGGTTTTGATATTCAAGGAGGTTTGAAAGGATGGTTTTTGGAACTCATGGAGGTTTGAATAGATGTGTTTTGGAATTCCTGGATGTTTGGGAGGCTGGCTTTTGGAATTCCTGGAGGTTTGGGAGGCTGGCTTTTGGAATTCCTGGAGGTTTGGGAGGCTGGCTTTTGGAATTCCTGGAGGTTTGGGAGGCTGGCTTTTGGAATTCCTGGAGGTTTGGAAGGTTGGCTTTTAGAAATCCTGGAGCTTTGAAAAGATGGTTTTTGGGATTCCTGGAGATTTGAAAGGATGGGTTTTGGAATTCCTGGAGGTTTGGAATGCTGGTTTTGGGAATTCAAGGAGGTTTGAATGGATGTCTTTTGGAATTCCTGGAGGTTTGGAAGGACGGGTTTTGGAATTCCTGGAGGTTTGGAGGGCTGACTTTTGGAATTCCTGGAGGTTTGAAAGGATGGCTTTCGGAATTCATGGAGCTTTGAAAAGATGGGTTTGGGATTCCCAGAAATTTGAAAGGATGGGTTTTGAAATTCCTGGAGGTTTGTGAGAATGGGTTTTGATATTCAAGGAGGTTTGAAAGGATGGTTTTTTGGAACTCATGGAGGTTTGAATAGATGTGTTTTGGAATTCCTGGAGGTTTGGGAGGCTGGCTTTTGGAATTCCTGGAGGTTTGAAAGGCTGGCTTTTGGAATTCCTGGAGGTTTGGAAGGCTGGCTTTTAGAAATCCTGGAGCTTTGAAAAGATGGGTTTTGGGATTCCTGGAGGTTTGGAACACTGGTTTTGGGAATTCAAGGAGGTTTGAATGGATGTCTTTTGGAATTCCTGGAGATTTGGAAGGATGGGTTTTGGAATTCCTGGAGGTTTGGAAGGATGGGTTTTGGAATTCCTGGAGGTTTGGAAGGATGGGTTTTGGAATTCCTGGAGGTTTGGAAGGCTGGCCTTTGGAATTCTTGGAGGTTTGGAGTGCAGGCTTTGGGAATTCCTGGAGGTTTGGAATGCTGGCTTTTGGAATTCCTGGCGGTTTGAAAGGCTGGCTTTGGGAATTCCTGGAGGACGTGTCGGGTGCAGAGCCTGCCCTGTTTGCTGCCTGAGGATGATCTGGACAAGCCTCCCCGTGGTCACAAATATGAAAACCACTGTGGGTGAGGAGGTTGGTTTCAGTCTCCAGCAGCTTGGAGACACCAGGGAGCAAAGCAAACATCTGTCCATGACCTTAAAT
Organism: Corapipo altera; assembly: GCF_003945725.1. Taxonomy (NCBI): domain Eukaryota; kingdom Metazoa; phylum Chordata; class Aves; order Passeriformes; family Pipridae; genus Corapipo; species Corapipo altera. Next base: position 4,047,813 of record NW_020884936.1, read on the forward strand.
CTGAGGTTTAACCTTGGTCTGGGTCTATTTTAGGTCAGTTCTGGGGCAGTTCCTTGGTTTATGTGCCTTCCTTCCCCGTGCCGGTTCCACCGGCGCTTTGGGAGCAGAGCCATGTCTCCAGCCCTTCCCGCCCACCGGAGCGGGAAAAGGAGCACTGGGGGCTCAGAACTGACTGGTTTCCCTCCCCCTGATCCCCATGGGACGTGACATTCCAGGACTGGCACTGGAATGGGCCGTGGGATGGCCGAGGTCAGCGCGGGTCAGTCGGTGACGCTCCGGTGGATGATGTCACTCGTTGTGGTCCGGGCTGGTGGGAAGGGCTTGGAAAGGTCGTTTCCCTGGGTCGTGCCCCAGGAATCATCCTGGGAATCATCAAGAGGAATCATCCTCTGGTTTGGTTTTGTTGAAAACGTTGGCAGGGAAGGGCAACAAAAACCCTCTTCTCATCGACGGCCTGGTGGTTTTGGGTTTGTCATCACGGAATCACAGGCGGGTTTGGGTTGGAAGGGACCTCTGGGATCATCTGTTTCCAGCTCCCATTGGTGTCGATTGTTACGTGGTTTGTGATTGTTAAATTTGGGCTGGTTTTCTTTCATTCTCCTCTGGAACTCTGGAGATTTATTGGGACCTCGGTGACAAAATGAAAGCAGAAATGGATTTCTTTGAGGAATTGCGTGTTTGGGGAAAGGCAGAGTTTCCAGCTCTTTCCTCTGTTAAAAATTATCCCTAAATCCAAGTTATATTGATAAAATCCTAAGTTATACTGATAAAATTCTGGTGTTACCTTATACTGATGAACAAAATGGTTGTTGCTTCCCAACTCTTCTTTCAGGAAGGTGAATTTTCCTACCTTTCCAACTGGAGCTGCCCCACCTTCCTTTGCTGAGTTGTCCCAAAACCTGAGATAATCCAGGAGCAGGACCTGGCACAGGTCTTTCCCTGCACTGTCGTGTGTCCACTTTGCCAAAGGAAGCCCTGTGTTATTCCACCAGGGCAGACAGGGAAGGGGGAAGCACTGTGTGGGCACGAATTCCCTGGGAAATTCTCTTGGGATGGGCAGGGAGTGGTGAAACATCAAAAGAGGAGCAAAGCCCGGGATATCAAACACGTGGGCAAGGCCAACCACCTCCTGTTTAACCAGGGAATTGGGACACAAGAGGGTTTTTTCTCAGGCTACTTCAACCTGTTTCTAATCCTGGCCCGGGGAAGATGGATGAGAAGCAGGAGGCCCATATAAATACATATATACATATACATATATTTATATATATATATATATTTATATATATATATATATATATATATACATTAATACTGCTCATCTTGCCTGTATGTATATTTATATTTATTATATTTATTGATATTTATCATATTTATTTATCTTTAATATATTTAGCAATATATTAAATTTAATATATTAAAATATTTAATATATTTATCAACACATTAAATTTAATATATT
>NW_020884936.1:4059274-4080488 GCF_003945725.1 Corapipo altera
CTTAAAGCCCATCCAGTTCCACCCCCTGTCATGGGCAGGGACACCTTTCACTATCCGAGGTTGCTCCAACCTGCCCTTGGACACTTCCAGGGATGGGGAATACATGGATTCCCCATCCCTAGAATGGGGACAAAATTGGACAAAATCCCTGATGGATCTAAGTGGCAGGAAGTGGTCTTATGGTAGAGTCACAGAGTGGGTTGGGTTGGAAGGGACCTTAAAGCCCATCCAGTCCCACCCCCTGCCATGGGCAGGGACACCTCCCACTACCCCAGGTTGCTCCAACCTGGCCTTGGACACTTCCAGGGATCCAGGGGCAGCCACACCTTCTCTGCCCAACCTGTGCCAGCACCTCCCCACCCTCAGAGGGAGGAATTTCTCCCTAAAATCTAACCTAAATCTCTTCTCCTTCAGTTTAAAACCATTTCAGTTTGAAAGCCCTTTGTCCCACCTGTGTAAAAAGAGCCGTATTTGGGCACAGCAGAATTCCCTTCGTCCCACCCTGAGTCCTGCCCCACAACACGGAGCTGGGAAGTCCCCACATGTGCTTCTGCCCCATCTTCCTGCAGTGTCCAGTGGCTCTCAGATACTTGAGCATTCCAGATATTTGCATTCCGACCACGGTCCCTGGTGGGAACAGCAGAGCCATCCCAAGCACGGAGGAAATGTGGATTCGGAAGCACGTCCAGACTTAGTAACTGAAGTCTCCCCCTGTGATGGGCTGAGCAGAGATCTCTGATCTGAGCAGTCCCAAAAGGCTTCAACTGGAGCCCGAGTGTCCGGCACGAGGAATTTTGAAGGAGATGGAGGCCAACTGGAGAAAGTCCAGGGGAGAGCAGCAGGAATGATCAGAGGTCCAGCAAACATGACCTCCAAGGCAGGGCTGAGAGAGTGGGGCTTGTTTAGTCTGGAGGAGGGATGACTGCAAAGACATTCGCTGGGACACTGTGAGTGTGCCAAAGGGGACTGTGGAAAGGAAGAGGAGAACCTGCTCCTTGAATCCAGACAATGTGTTTTCACCTCAGCCAGGAGCAAGGCATCCCCTGGACTCAGCGCTGGTGAGGCCACCCCTGGAGTGCTGTGTCCAGTTCTGGGCCCTCAGCTCAGGAAGGACGTTGAGGGGCTGGAGCAGGTCCAGAGGAGAGCAACGAGGCTGGGGAAGGGACTGGAGCACAATTCCCATGAGGAGAGGCTGAGGGAGCTGGGGCTGTTCAGCCTGGAGAAGAGGAGGCTCAGGGGAGACCTCCTCACTCTCTGCAACTCCCTGACAGGAGGGGGGAGCCAGGGGGGGTTGGTCTCTTTTCCCAGGCAACCATCAGCAAGACAAGAGGGCTCGGGCTTCAGCTGTGCCAGGGGAGGGTTAGGTTGGAGATTAGAAAGAATTTCTTTGCAGAGAGGGTGCTCAGCCATTGGAATGGGCTGCCCAGGGAAGTGGGGGATTCTCCATCCCTGGAGGTGTTTAAGGTGGGACTGGATGTGGCATCAGTGCCATGGGCTGGGAACCACGGCGGGGTTGGATCAAGGGTTGGACTTGATGATCTCAGAGGTCCCTTCCAACCCAGCTGATTCTGTGATTCTGTGATTTGTGTTGGGCAGGAGGAGAAGGTTAATTATGTTGAGCAAATTATGTTGATCCTGTGAGGGAAAAGAATGGATTAGATCCAACAAAACCTCTTCTTGTCCTGTCTTTTTTGTGGATATTTGGAGTTGTTTGGGTTCTGATCCCTGATGTTGCTGCTCTGGTGCCCTCAGAGATGTGGAGATGGGGTGTAAGCTCTGGTTTGAAAACCCAAAAGGGATGCTCAGGAGAAAGGAACTCTACACATGCACTTTGTGTCCTGTGTGCAGAACAAGAACCACAAACATCTCTGGGGTCACCTGGGAGCCCACGTTGGCTGGAAGGTCCATCCTCTGTGTCTGGAAAGGAGAACAAAGTATAAGATGAGAAAATCCACCCCCTGGTGAGGTCCCTCCATGCTTGTCCCCATCATTCTTCTCAGTTTTGGGTGGAAACATTGCAGGGAGCTGGAGTTTGGGGATGTTTCTGGATATAAGGCCTAAAATACTCCTTTACCCAGCATTTGTTAGGCCTCACCTAGAGAAGGTGTTGAGTTTTCCCAGGACAGGAAGGACATTCCTAAACTGGTGTGAGAGCAGTGGAGGCCACCAAGGGAGTTGGAGAACTCACCCCACAGGGCAAGGAGGGCATTATGGGGTTTGTCCATCCTCGGAGGTTTTCAGGATCAGGCTGGAAAAACCCCAAACCACCTGCTCTGATCTCTGAGCTGACTCTGCTTCAAGCAAGAGGATGAACTGGAAACCTCTGGAGATCCCTGCCAACCCAGATTATTCCATGATTATCCATCAAAACCCAGAGTTATTATTGGGGCCAAGATGTTCTTTAAGCACCTGCTGCCAAGAGACACCAAAATGATCCCGATCCATGGCAGCTCTGCCTCAGTCAGCACCACATGGTCCCATTTTTAGCTGAATGTGCCTCAGTGAGAGCACTGCCCTTCAGCTCCAGGGCTCTCAACCTTCTCTCTGTTGGCAGGGAGGTGATAGCCGGGAACTCCAGGCTGGGTTGTTCCCACCAGGAGGGATTGGAGGGAGATCCTTGAGGAAAAATGGACCAAACTGGTGCAATAGAACCTGGCTGTTCCCTTCTGGGATCCTGCTTGTTACTCTCTCCAGGTACTGCAGCTGGTGGGTGTTTAGCCTTGTCTGTGTCTCACTTTTGCTCCGGGTCCTTCTCAGTGTTCTCTTTTTTTTGTGTGTTTATTTTATTTGATTTTTCCTATTTTTATTTTATTTTTCTTATTTTATTTTATTCCTATTTTATTTTATTCCTATTTTTTTCCCTATTTTATTTTTTCCTATTTTATTTTTTCCTATTTTATTTTTTCCTATTTTATTTTTTCCTATTTTATTTTATTTTCCCTATTTTACTTTTCCTAATTTATTTTATTCCTATTTTATTTTATTCCTATTTTATTTTCTATTTTATTTTTTCCTATTTTATTTTTCCCATTTTATTTTTCCTATTTTTTTATTCCTATTTTATTTTATTCTTATTTTATTTTATTTATTCCTATTTTATTTTTTCCCATTTTATTTCCTATTTTGTTTTTTTTCCTGTTTTACTGTTCTATTTTATTTTTCCTATTTTATTTTTTCCCATTTTATTTTTCCATATTATTTTTCCCATTTTTTAGCATTTTATTTTTCCTATTTTATTCCTATTTTATTTTATTTCTATTTTATTTTATTTTTCCAATTTTATTTTTTCCCATTTTACTTTTCTATTTTATTCTTTCCTATTTTATTTTTCCTATTTTATTTTTTCCTGTTTTATTCTCCTTATTTTATTTTATTATTATTTTATTTTATTCCTATTTTATTTTATTTTTCCTATTTTATTTTTCCCCATTTTACTTTTCTATTTTATTTTTCCCATTTTACTTTTCTATTTTATTTTTCCCATTTTACTTTTCTATTTTATTCTTTCCTATTTTATTTTTCCTATTTTATTTTTTCTGTTTTATTCTCCTTATTTTATTTTATTTTATTCCTATTTTATTTTATTTTTCCTATTTTATTTTTCCCCATTTTACTTTTCTATTTTATTTTCCCCATTTTACTTCTCTATTTTATTTTTCCTATTTTTTTCTTATTTTATTTTTTCCCATTTTACTTTTTCATTTTATTTTTTCTCTTATTTTATTCCTCTTTTATTTTATTCCTATTTATTTTATTCCTATTTAATTTAGATCTGAGTTTTTCAGCCTTTCCCTGCTGCTTTTTGTTTACTTCAGTTCCATTGTTAGCTTTGGTTTTCCTGAGCTCAGAGATGGAACAGGCCCTTGGCTTGGCTTTGGAGCTCATAAATAACTTTTATGGGCTGTTTGAAGCCCAGGCCAGTCCCCCCGTGTGATAATCCCTGTGTATCCCAGATGTTGGAGCCTCCCTGATAATGAGGATCTACGGCCCTATTTCCACAGATTTCCAGGGATCTGGATCACTTCTGTATCCAAACTCTGGGCAAAGTCCTGACAATCCTAAAACCGTCCCCGGAGAAGGTTCCCAGCCTTATATCTTGATTTCCCCCTTTTTCAAGTGCCTGGGAGAGAAGGAAGAACGTGAGTGACTCTTCTTCCACACCTTCATAGTGGAGTAATTCCAACCAGGAAGAGCAAACCTTGTTCCACATGGAAGTTGTGGCCACCCCATCCCTGGAAGTGTCCAAGGCCGGGTTGGACAAGACTTGGAAAAACCTGGTCCAGTGGAAGGTGTCCCTGCCCATGGCACAGGGTGGAATGAGATGGGCTTTAAGGCCCCTTCCAACCCAAACCATTCCATGATTTAATGCCTAGTCCATGCCTGGCTTTTCCCAGATTTGGCCAAAGGTCCTGCCCATGCTCTCCGAGCACCTTCCCATGGTCCAGGCGTGCTCAGCATCACGGCTTGTGCTCCGTGCAGGGAACACCCCGCCCGGCCTCACTCCACGTCTAATCCAAGGATTATTCCCACCAGACCACGATTTAGTCCATTTTTAAACGTCTCCAAGAGCAGGATTTCCACCCAAACCCCCGGGGAGGATGTTCCACCATCCAGGAGGTTAAATCTCACTGCTGAGAACGTCTCCCCTGACGGCCAGTGTTCATTTTCCATTTCTTAATCCCAGCTTGGGATTCCTGGTTATTCCCTTGATGGGCCAACCCAAACAATTCCTTCCCCCTCCTCCACATCCATGGCTGTCAGCAGACAGTTGTCCTCCTTCCCTGTCCTCCAGCCAAAATGTCCATATTTAGCTCCTTCAGCTTTTTCCCTCATAAGTCAATCCTTCCAGCCACTGAATCATCCGCGTTGTCCCACTTTGACTCCCGTCCAGCTTCCAGCATTCCAGCATTCCTGAGGTGCTCTGGAGCAAGTCAAGTCCCCAGGTGAGCTCAGCCCAAGGAGGAGGTGGACAGAGAAAACCTTGTTTATGAGAAAATCCCTCCAGCCTCCATCACCTCTGTCGTGGGTTGGTGTCACCCCTGGAGAATGTCATTCAAATATTCCATCAAATCCAGGCACTGGGAACAGCTGAGGAATTATGGCCTGCTGGATTATTTTCCTTCATTTCATTGTGATTTGCTGGGAGATGGTGAGGGAGGGGTTGGCACGAGGAAATGCAGAGATAAAGGCACCCAAAAAATTCCTCTCAAGTGCCACGGCCTGGCAGTGCCAGAGAAAAAGTCCTTCCGTTTCCCTCAGGTCCTTTTTTTCCTGCTAAACATGAAGGAAAGGATTTTCCTCCCTGTTTGCCATCTGTCCTGAGCCCAAGGTTGATGCTCACCTTGTTTATTTTGGGTCTTAAGATGTGTTTGCTAAAAAAAACCAAAACCAACAACATTCTCCAACCTTTCCTTAAAAAATGGGAAGAACTAATTTAGGGAGGGAAGCTGTGGCTGCCTCATCCCTGGAAGTGTCCAAGGGCAGGTTGGATGGGGCTTGGAGCAACCTGGGAGAGTGGAAAGTGTCCCTGCCAGTGGGACTGGATGGGATTTAAGGTCCCTTCCCACCCAAACCATCCTGGAATTCTGGGAAGACCACGTTGGTAGCACAAAGCAAACGATCCCGGACCGGTGCAGATCTTTTGTCTCGGCGCGGGATAAATTAAACCCCGAGGATTTCCAGGTGATTATCACCCTTTAGAACCCGAATCGCTCCTTTCCCGAGCCTCTCCAGCTCTTTATGTTCCTTTTCCACGCCTTGAAAAGCCGCTGGAAGCGGTGATTTCATCGGGGCTCCTCGGAAGCTCCGCATTCCTCCCAGGACGGCAGTAACGTCTCGCCCTTAATTAGAGCCCGAGGTGTCATCGGGAGGTGCTCCGAGGAACCTTTTGCCCGTGGCATAAAACCAAACCCCGGAGCGTTTATTCCCCATCCCGGATCCTCGGATGTGATTGAAATTCAGGACGGCGGCGGCGGCGTCTGTTCCTTTGGAGCTGAGCTTTGTCTGCCCCGAGCGCCCCGAGGACGGGGAGATTTAATGACACTGGCAGGGAAAAAACGACCGTGCCATCAAAACAGACGAGCCAGGAGGAGGAAAGAGTTCTTTTTCTTTTTTTCCCCCTCCTCGTTTTAAAGATAAGGAAGAGAAATATGGGGTTAGGGAGGGAGGAAAGCTCAGCTGCCTCTGCTGGGGCAGGTTTTTCTCAGGAGCTCGTTTTTTGTGGAGATGCGAGTTGAGATCTTGAAATAGAATCACGGGGTGGGTTGGGTTGGAAGGGACCTTAAAGAGCATTTAAATCCACCCCCCTGCCATGGGCAGGGACACCTCCCACTAGACCAGGTTGCTCCAAGCTGGCCTTGGACACTTCCAGGGATCCAGGGGCAGCCACAGCTTCTCTGAGAAATTTATTCCAGGGCCTCCCCACCCTCCCAGCCAGGAATTCCTTCCCAATATCTCATCCATCCCTGCCCTCTGGCACTGGGAAGCCATTCCCTGTGTCCTGTCCCTCCATCCCCTGTCCCCAGTCCCTCTCCAGCTCTCCTGGAGCCCCTTTAGGCCCTGCAAGGGGCTCTCAGCTCTCCCTGGGGCCTTCTTTTCTCCAGGTGAGGATTTTAACACATCCTCCATCCTTACGAAGTGCCAGGGCAGGCTCAGGTTGGATCTCAGGCAAAGGTTCTTCCCCCAGAGGCTGGTTGGGCACTGCCCAGGCTCCCCAGGGCAGTGGGCACAGCCCCAAGGCTGCCAGAGCTCCAGGAGGGTTTGGCTGATCCTCTGGGGCACAGGGGGGGATTGTTGGGGTGTCTGTGCAGGGCTGAGGGTTGGGCTGGATGGTCCTTGGGGGTCCCTTCCTACTGGGGATATTCCAGGATTCCCCCACACTGCTGTGAGTGGACAGAGTTTTGAAGATTGACCTGCATCCCAGATGCAGTTTAAGGACTAAACTCCATATTTCTGGAGCAATCCTGGGCTTATTCCACCCAAACCCCGAGCAGTGACCAGCTCTAAATCATGGCCAGGCTGCTGGAGCCAACAGTGCTTTGTACCAAAACTGCAGATTACTGGAGGTCAACCCAGAAAATTCCTCTTCAGATTTAGAACACAACCTCTAATTTTGCTCCTCCAGCCTATTTTAAAAATAGGAAAACAACAGCCTCTGTTAAAAATAGGAAGACAAACACTTTACTTAAAAACAAAAAAATTCAGCTTTTTTTTTTCTTTTTTTCTTTTTTTTTTTTCCCCCTCTATTTAATTTTGCAGCTGCCCAGGCCCTGACTCAGCAGGGCAGATCTGCACATCCCATCTCTATTTCCATCTCCTCCTGCCTCCAAGGAGTTGGCTCCTGGGTACAGCCCAGTGGGAGCCTGGTCCCTGTGGAATGCTGAGCGAGCAGGAGGAAGAGAGAGGAAAGCTGGGATGAAAAGGAGCAACGTGACAGTGGGAAGGAAAAACCCCCCCGTGGTGGTTTAACCTCAGCTGGAAACTACTCCCAGGTGGGATGAGGGAGGGAATTGGGAGGGGGAAGGTGACAAAACTCCTGGGATGGGATAAAGACATTTTAATATATAAAGGAAAAGCCACGTGAGCAAAGAAAAAAGGGATTCATCCTGGTGGGAGGTGTCCCTGCCCATGTCAGGGATTAGGTGACCTTTGAGGTCCATTCCAAGCCCTTAACATTCCATAATTCCCCATCACAGGCAGGTTTATCCATCCCCAGGAAAGCTGGGCTTTGTCACGTGTTATGGTGAGCTGGGAAGACAAAATCTTATCACTCCCTATGTCCCCACATTCCTTATTTTTCTCCCAGTTTTGTCTGCTGGGCGTGATGTCACAGGGCCTGGAATGGCCTGGAATATCCCTGTGTCCCCTCCTGACTCCTTGTGCATCCCCAAACTCCTCATTGGAGGGGGAAGATGCAGCAGAGAATTCCTTGACTCTGCTCAGCAGCAATGAACCATCCCAGCCTTACGGACCCTGTTTCCCACCCAAATCCCAAACACAGCCCCATTCCAGCTCCTGGGATGAAAATTAACCCTTTCCCAGCCAAAACCAGCCCAAGCCCAGCTCCCCTTTGTGCTGAGGCCACAACAGAAGGTGGGGTGGTGGCACCAGGTCCCTGTGCTGCCAAAAAAAGAGCCTTGCTGCTCAACCAGATGGAGACCCAATTCCAGGTGCTGGATCCAAGCCTGGCTTGTTCCTCCACATCCACTGAAGTGGAGCAGATGGATCTGAGCTCCTGTGGAACTCCCTGCTAGTCTGGAAAGAGCAGGGAGTGCTCATGAGGGAAAATGTGGGATTTTTTAATTCAGGTTTTGCTCAGAAACTTTCCTTCTTTCCTGCCCAGGCACATCTGTGGGCGTGGAGGGAGAGGACAAGGGGAAGTGGCTTTGAGCTGAAAGAAGGTGGATTTAGGTTGGATAATGGGAAGGAATTCCTGGCTGGGAGAGTGGGGAGGACCTGGCCCAGGTTGGGCAGAGAAGCTGTGGCTGCCCCTGGATCCCTGGAAGTGTCCAAGGTCAGGCTGGACATGTTAAATCCCAGAAATTAAAGGTGAGGGAAGGACTTGTTATAAGGTTTGTTTGGACATTGAGGGCCTGATTTCAAATCCTGGCAGAACTCCAAGTGGGATCCAGGTGCTCTGTGTCCTGGGATCAGGAAGATGATCAGTAAAACTCCTTCTCCTCGACACCTTTATGACGTACTGGATGGATTGGATGTATAATCAATAAATTTAGATGGATATTGGGAAGGAATTCCTGGCTCTAAGGGTGTTGAGGCCCTGTCCCAGGTTGGGCAGAGAAACTGTGGCTGCTCCTGGATCCCTGGGAGTGTCCAAGGCCAGGTTGGAGCAACCTGGGACGATGGAAGGTGTCTCTGCCCATGGCAACTGGATGGTCTTCAAGACCCCTTCCAGCCCAAAGCATTCCATTACTGTGAATGTGATGATAAAGAGCTTGTCTGGGTCTGACCCTGTTTTGGGGCTGCTCCAGCCAGTGACTGATGGCCAGAAAATGAAAGTTATCTTCCTTCTTCCCTGGCAAACTTGTGTCCCAGCTGACAACCTCTTTCTTCCACCTTTTATGGCCATTTATTTGCTCTTCACAGTGTCTTTTTGCTGTGCCCAAACTCGGTTTGGGGACTTTGAGACCAGGCAGAAAACGGCCATAAATGCACTTGAGAGCTGTGAGGTTCAGGAAATCCCATCCAGGCCAAGTAGTTCGGGTCAGGAGCTCTGGAAATAGCCCTTGGTCATTCCTAGGATGTGGTTTGCTGTGGTTGACACCAGCTGAGGGCTGGAAAAATGCAGCTCTGTGACTTTGCTGGTCCCAAGTCTTCCTCAAACGTCTGGAGCAGGGCTTAGTTAGACCTTTGGTTTAACCCTGATCATGGATTTGTGAGGGATTCTGGCCCTATCCCTGCCCATCCTGCTTTCCTGGAGTAAGATTTGAGCCAACTGTTTGTCTTGGGGGTCTCCATGAGAACGTGATGCATCCTCTGGGTGCCTCCTAAACATCTCCTAAAGCCAAAATCCCACGTTTCAAATCAACATCCCTATTCCTCTGAGCATTTATGGTAAGTCCTGTTACATTACAGGCGTTCTCTAAGCACTGCAGGACTTTTCCAGGACTCCAGATGCCTTTAATAACACCTGGATGTGGCATTTACTGTTAGGGCAAAGGTTGGACTTGATGCTCTTGGAGGTCTTTTCCCCTATTCATGATCCTATTCTATGATTCCATGAAGGCCCAGCTCAGGTGACCAGTGGCCAGGATATTCCTTGCATTGAAAGGCTTTCCTGGAGTAAGATTTGAACCACAAATCTTGTTTGTCTTGGGAATCTCCATGAGAACGTGATGCATCCTATGGATGCATCTTAACTTCTCCTAAAGTCAAAATCCCATATCTCATATCAACATCCCTATTTCTCTGAGCATTTATGGCAAGTCCAGGGGTTCTCTAAGCACTGCAGGACATTTCCAAGACTCCAGATGCCTTTGATAACACCTGGATGTGGCACTTACTGCTCTGGTTTGGTTGACAAGGTGGTGTTGGGGCAAAGGTTGGATTTGATGCTCTTGGAGGTCTTCTCCAACTCTAACGATTCCATGAAGGCCCAACTCAGGTGACCAGTGGCCAGGACACCCCCTGCTATGAAAGGCAGGATGATCCCAACCATTTTTCACTCCTCCACTAAACTTTACACCTTTTTGGGGCAAAATACACTTAGAGAGAGTCACAAATTTCCTCCTGAGGGTCAGGAGTTGTTTTTTTCCAGGCTTTGTGTCATGGAGTCCCAGTTACTGTGGATACCCCGAGGAATAAGTAGGATTGAAACCATAAATAATAATAACAGCTCCTGCAACCTGTGAGCCACTGACATTTCAATGTATTTACACTGCTCTTACACTGCTTTAATCCCTCCCCCCCCGGCACTGTAAAAATAGTGTTCTGAGCTCAAAGCATGGGAAAGTCCACGAAAAGCCTCTCTGCATTCCCACTAAAACACCAGCAGTTCCCACAAAATGGAGATTTCCCTCCCCTCCTCCCCAGCTTTTTTCTCTTTTTTTCTTTTTTGTTTTAATATTTTTAGTGCACTGGACAGGAATTGGGAGATTCGGGGCGACTGCGCAGGACTTGGGGTTGGAAAGGAAGGAGGGGAAAGCAAATGGAAAAAAACACACCACAGTAGTGGCCACAGAATTCTTCCCTTCTCCAGCTTCTCCTTTGAACTGGGTACATCCCCCCCCCACCTCCTCTTTAATAAGGAACAAATTTTCAGTGCTCTATGGGAAAGTTTGAATGCAACATATTTCTGACAGGTCACTGTCAGTTCACACTAAAGAGCTTTTTGCCTTTTCTTTCTCCTGCCCCCACCTCCTTTTCTTTCTTTTTTTTTTCTTCCTTTCTGTCATTTTTTTTCTCTTTTTCTTTTTTAACCTTTTTTTTTTTTTTTTTTAGGGTGGAAATGGTGCCTGGAATATGCTCCTGTGTCGAAAGGCACATCCCCGTGGGCAGTGGCATCCAGGAGGTTTGGATGGTGTCCTGCTGGTGCCACTTGAGTGACAAGGAGTTGTCCCTTGCTTGGCTGTGGCAGAGCTTTGTCCCGTTTCCAGGGTGGGAAATGAGGAATGTGGAGCTTGGAATGAGCTGCTGCAACTGGACTTCAGCAAAGCCTTTGACACCATCTCCCACAGCATTCCCTGAAAAAGCTGGAAGTCCACGGCTTGGCCAGGGGCACCCTGTGCGGGGTCAGGAACTGAATGGAGGGCCAGGCCCAGAGAGTGGTGGGGATGGAGCTGCATCCAGGTGGGATCCATCACCAGTGGTGTCCCCAGGGATCAGTGCTGGGCCCAGTCCTGTTTAATGTCTTTATTGAAGATTTAGATGAGGGGATTGAGTGAACCATCAGCAAATTTGCAGATGACACCAAGCTGGGGGGGGGGAGTGTCCATCAACTGGAAGGCAGGAGGGCTCTGCAGAGGGACCTGGACAGGTTGGAGAGTTGGGCTGATTCCAACGGGATGAGGTTCAACCAGGCCAAGGGCCGGGTCCTGTACTTGGGCCACAACAACCCCCGGCAGCTCCAGGCTGGGCCAGAGGGGCTGGAGAGCAGCCAGGCAGGAAGGGAGCTGGGAGTGGGGATGGACAGGAAGCTGAACAGGAGCCAGAGTGTGCCCAGGTGGCCAAGAAGGCCAATGGATCCTGGCCTGGATCAGGAACAGTGTGGCCAACAGGTCCAGGACAGGGATTCTTGGCCTGGACTCAGCACTGGTGAGGCCACCCCTGGAGTGCTGTGTCCAGTTCTGGGCCCTCAGCTCAGGAAGGACATTGAGGGGCTGGAGCAGGTCCAGAGGAGAGCAACGAGGCTGGGGAAGGGACTGGAGCACAAGTGCTGTGAGGAGAGGCTGAGGGAGCTGGGGCTGTTCAGCCTGGAGAAGAGGAGGCTCAGGGGAGACCTCCTCACTCTCTGCAACTCCCTGACAGGAGGGGGGAGCCAGGGGGGGTTGGTCTCTTTTCCCAGGCAACCATCAGCAAGACAAGAGGGCTCGGGCTTCAGCTGTGCCAGGGGAGGGTTAGGTTGGAGATTAGAAAGAATTTCTTTGCAGAGAGGGTGCTCAGCCATTGGAATGGGCTGCCCAGGGAAGTGGGGGATTCTCCATCCCTGGAGGTGTTTAAGGTGAGACTGGATGTGGTATCAGTGCCATGGGCTGGGAACCAGGGCGGGTTTGGATCAAGGGTTGGACTTGATGATCTCAGAGGTCCCTTCCAACCCAGCTGATTTTATGATTCTGTGATTCTATGAAAACACTCAGATGATGTGTTGGGGGACAGACTGAACATCCCAGGGGACATCCAGTGAGACCCTGGATGCTCCTGGTAAATTAATTCCCCCAGTAAATTTGCCATTAACAACAAAGATCTGGGAGAGGGAGAAGCAGGAATTCAATGTGCAGACCTCAAAATATCTGAGGCAGAGCTGGAGGCTCCCTCCCAGTGGTGGAATTCCCTCCCTGCTGATGGACCTGCACCTTCAGGGGTCTGAGCTGCTGCTTCCCAACCCTGTCCAAGGGAGTGACGGGCAGAGTGTGGAGCTGCTCGTGGAGTTCTGGAGAGTCTGGAGCCCAGCTCTGCTGAAGCAAAGCATTGCAGTGACCTCCTTGGCCCAAACTCCTGATGTCCAGCCAGTTCCTCCCCAGCCTGGCCCGGGGGGCTCCAGCCCTGGTTCTCTGCCCAAACCCAACGATGGTTTCCAGCCCTGGCTGGAGGCAGCACTTGCAGTGTCCAAAGCTGGTGCTCAGGAGGATACAACTGGTGCAGACTGGTACAGTCAGGGAGCTTCTGGCAGCAGGCAGAGGAAACACTTTTTAGGGGAAGCCAACAGAGTAGGGAAGTCCTTTTTTTCCCAGTCTCCTGTGAAACTGTGGTGGCTGCGGCTGCTGGGGGCTGGCTTGGGGGGCTGGGCTGAAAAGGAGGTGCCTCCTCTGTTTCCTTCCTCCTCCTTTCTGCAGCAGTGGGATTTAGTGTCTCTCCCAGCTCTGTCTCCTCTTTCTCCCTTCTTTCTCCCTTCTTTCTGTCCTTCCTCTCCTTGTAGGAAAAATCCCCAAGGTCTGTTCTAGCCCAGCCTGGAAAAACCTTGTAGCATCTCCACTCAGAAGATGTTGGGTTGAAATAGGAGGTGCCTCCTCCATTTCTTCCTCCTTCTCCTCTCCAGTAGCGGAATTCAGTGGCTCTCCCAGCTCTGTCTCCTCTCTCCCCCTTCATTCTGCCCTTCCTCTCCCTGTAGGAAAAATCCACAAGGTCTGTTCCACCCCAATCTGGAAAACCCTTGTGCCATCTCCACCCACCCCATGAGATGCTGGGTTGAAAGAGGAGGTGCCTCCTCTGTTTCCTTCCTCCTTCTCCTCTCTAGTAGTGGAATTTAGTGGCTCTCCCAACCTTTGTCTCCTCTTTTCCCGTTCTTTCTGTCCTTCCTCTCCTTGTAAGAAAAATCCACGGGATCTGTTTTACCCCAATGTGGAAAAACCTTATGCCATCTCCACCCACCCCATGAGAAGTTTGATTGAAATAAGAGGTGCCTCCTCCATTTCCTTCCTTCCTTCTCCTCTCTAGTAGTGGAATTTAGTGGCTCTCCCAACCTTTGTCTCCTCTTTCCCCGTTCTTTCTGTCCTTCCTCTCCTTGTAGGAAAAATCCACGGGATCTGTTTTACCCCAATGTGGAAAAACCTTATGCCATCTCCACCCACCCCATGAGATGTTGGGTTGAAATAAGTGGTGCCTCCTCCATTTCCTTCCTTCCTTCTCCTCTCCAGTAGTGAAATTTAGTGGCTCTCCCAGCTCTGACTCCACTTTCCCCCTTCTTTCTGTCTTTCCTCTTCTCACAGGAGAAATTCATGGGATCTGTTTTAGCCCAGTGTGGAAAAGCCTTGTGGCATCTCCACCCACTCCACAAGATGCTGGGTTGAAATAGGAGATGCCTCCTTCTCTCTGCAGCAGTGGAATTTAGAGGCTCTCCCAGCTCTGTCTCCTCTCTCCCCCTTCTTTCTGTCCTTCCTCTTCTCACAGAAGGAATCCACAGGGTCTGTTTTACCCCAATCTGGAGAAACCCTTGTGGCATCCCCACCCAAAAGATGCTGGGTTGAAATAGGAGGTGCCTCCTTCTCTCTGCAGCAGTGGAATTTGGAATTTAGTGGCTTTCCTAAGCTCTGTCTCCTCTCTCCCCCTTCTTTCCTTACTCTTCTTGTAGGAAAAATTTACAGGGTCTGTTCTACCCCAGTCTGGAAAACCCTTGTACCATCCCCGCCCACTCTATGAGATGTTGGGTTGAAAGAGGAGGTGCCTCCTCTGTTTCCTTCCTCCTCCTCCTCTCCAGTAGTGGAATTCAGTGGCTCTCCCATCTCTGTCTCCTCTTTCTCCCTTCATTCTGTCCTTCCTCTCCTTGTAGGAAAAATCCCTGGGGTCTGTTTTACCCCAGCATGGAAAAACCTTGTGGCATCTCCACCCAAAAGATGCTGAATTGAAACAAGAGGTGCCTTCTCCTCTCTTCAATAGTGGAATCGAGAGGCTCTCCCAGCTCTGTCTCCTCTCTCCCCTTTCATTCTGTCTTTTCTCTCCTTTTAGGAAAAATCCCCAGGGTCTGTTTTACCCCAGTGTGGTAAATCCTTGTGCCAACCCCACGAGATGTTGGGTTGAAAGAGGAGGTGCCTCCTCTGTTTCCTTCCTCCTCCTCCTCCTCTCCAGTAGTGGAATTTAGTGGCTCTCCCAGCTCTGACTCCACTTTCCCCCTTCTTTCTGTCCTTCCTCTCCTTGCAGGAAAAATCCCCGAGGTCTGTTCTACCCCAGTCTGGAAAAGCCTTGTGGCATCCCCACCCAAAAGATGCTGGGTTGAAATAGGAGGTGCCTCCTTCTCTCTGCAGCAGTGGAATTTGGAATTTAGTGGCTTTCCTAAGCTCTGTCTCCTCTCTCCCCCTTCTTTCCTTCCTCTTCTTGTAGGAAAAATCCTCGGGGTCTGTTTTACCCCAGTCTGGAAAAACCTTGTGCCACCTTCACCCACCCCATGAGATGTTGGGTTGAAAGAGGAGGTGTTTCCTCTGTTTCCTTCCTCCTTCTCCTCTCCAGTAACAGAATTCAGTGGCTCTCCCAAGCTTTGTCTGCTCTCTCCCCTTTCGTTCTGTCCTTCCTCTTCTTGTAGGAAAAATCCACAGGGTCTGTTTTACCCCAGACTGGAAAAACCTTGTGCCATCTCCACCCACCCCATGAGACGTTGGGTTGAAAGAGGAGGTGTTTCCTCTGTTTCCTTTCTCCTCTCCAATAGTGAAATTTAGTGGCTCTCCCATCTCTGTCTCCTCTTTCCCCCTTCATTCTGTCCTTCCTCTCCTTGTAGGAAAAATCCACGGGGTCTGTTTTACCCCAGAGTGATAAATCCTCGTGCCACCCCCACCTACCCCACGAGCTGCTGTCCAGCCCACACCCCCTCTGCCAGCAGCACCCGTGTCCCAGCTTTCTTGGCTTCTCCCAGAGCAGCCAAGGAGTTAATAATTAACACCAGTGCTAATAAGCTGCCCTGCTGCTGCTGGGGGCTGTCTGGTGGGGTTTGTCTCACTCAGTCCCCTGGTTTTTGGAATGACACTCGGAAGCTCGGCAGAGAGTCGGGGTTGGGAAGGGGGGGGTTTACAGTGGAATGAGGCCCTTAAAGGGCAATTTTAGGCCGGAGTAATTGGCTTCATATGTCTCACAGGCCACTTCTGAGATCTCAAAGCAAGGTCAAGGGTGCTTGAGGCAGAGACAAGAGGCTGTTCTCGCTCACAGTCATTTCCCAGTGGTCTGTCAACAGCTCGTTCCCCGGCCGGGGCTGCCGGGGTTGGACAGTGGGGTTGGTGACTCATCTCAGCTGCTTTAAAAGCCAGTTTTATACAGGATCCTGGGGCAGTGGCTCCACTAAGACCCATAAATCTTCCCAGCTTCCCAGGAGTGGGAAACAGGAGCTCTGGGCTGGGAGGGAAAAGAGAAAAGCCCTTTAAAAAAAAATGAGGTTTGGCCAGTGGTGGTGGCCCAGGAGAGGGACAACCTTTGCTTTTGGCTGTTCTCCGGGGTTTCTGTGCATTCAGTGGGTGGATTTTGGCTTGTTCAAATGTCCCTTCTTGCAGGGCCTCAGGGTTTTAACACTCTCTCTTTTACAGTCCTCCGATGCTTGGCGTGATGGCAGCGACGTGTTTTGATGCTGCTGCTGAAAACAGAGCAGTCCCAGGCCAAAAAATGCCAGAGCTGGCTCCAAGTGCTCCATAAAAACACGTTCACAGCAGGTGAAGGCACCTGAGTTCATCCTGAGTCCTGTTGCTGCAGAGCTGAGCAGCTCTGGGGAGCACCAGCCCCTTGTCCCATCAGCCAAAGGCGTGCTGAGATCTTCAGGAAACCTTGGGAGTGGTGAGGATGGTGGATTTTGGGGAAGGGGAGGGGAAGGGGATAAAGACAGAGAAAATTTCAATAATTAAGATCAAATTAGATCAGGTTTTAGGCAGAAGATCTTTAGTCAGAGAGTGGTGGGGAGGCCCTAGCACAGGTTGCCCAGAGAAGCTGTGGCTGCCCCTGGATCCCTGGAAGTGTCCAAGGCCAAGTTGGAGCAACCTGGGATAGTGGAAGGTGTCCCTGCCCATGGCAGGGACTGGTTAATCTTTCAGGTCCTTTCCAACCCAAACCATTCCATGATTCTATGAAATTCCTTTCCAGCCCTTTTTCCATTCCAGGGGGTTCAAAGAAGACCCAGTTCTTGTGTTGGTAAATTTTTTTGTCTGGCCCTGCATATGTCCTGCTGGGATGACTTTGATTCTTTCCTTGTCCTGAGTGTTGCTGTTTTCTCCTCATCCCCTGTGGAATCTTGTCCATGCTTCAGACAGGCACCTTTCCTCCATGAGCTCTTGCCCTTTGCACCCCTAAAACGTCCTGGAAAAGGGAAGGAGATTAAAATAATCCTGTTTTTCTGAGGGAAGGTTGTATAGGGCATGATCTGTTTCGTTGGGTTCTCTCAAGTGAGATCTGGGAGAACTTCTGGGAGAACCAGATCAGGTTATGGAGGGTGTCACACAGAGGTGTCCCAACATCTGGCTCAGCCAAAGTGGAATTCCCAGATCCCACGTAACAAATGGAAACCCCCCAACAGAAGGTCCTGATCCCAGGATTTCTCTTGCTGGGAATTGAAGTTTCTGCTCAAAGAGGACCCAAGACACTGATCCTGCCTGAAGGCAGGGACCCATCCAGGGAGGGACACCCCCCTGCCACGTGTGGAGGCCTCTCTGCCTTTGTTTTTTTGTTTTTTTCTTTCCAAAAAGAGTAATTCTAAAGAGAATTACTGAATAAAGTAGAGCCTCTGGAACATGGGAGGTGTTTGAGTTGTGGTTTTGGCCCTGGGTGTTTGGATTCTGCTCAGCTCCCATTGCAGGGGTGAATTCAACCACCTGAGACTGAACATCTAAATGCCTGAATTAAGCTCCAAAGAGACACCTCCAGGAGGTGGTCCATGCCCAGTAGTCCAGTCTTTTGATGTTCCTTTGGGAATAATGGAAACCCTGTTGTCAACCACTTTTTCTGCTTCAGATTTGCTCTCACCTCCCTCAGCTCACTCATCTTTACCACGAAACAACTTTATTTCTTCATCCAAATTGTTTTCTCTTCCCTGCTTGGCACCATTTCAGTGCAATCAGACTGATGGGAAGTCAAATATAAGTTAGTCCAGTGCCTCAGCTCTGCTCAAAACCCCTGGAATATGTCTGGTCTAATCTGTAGGGGCGTAAATTGTCAGGTTTAGCATCTCACAATGAATATGTTCATTAATTCATAGAATCGTGGAAGGTCTCACGTTGGAAAGGACCCAGAAAGACCATCAAACCCAACTCTCTGATCCCTGCTTTATAAAGGACTAACCCCAACAAGTGTTTCAGCTTGTAATTGCTGGGAAAAGAGGGGAAAGGGGGAATAAAACCTCTGTGAGGCAGTGGCATCACCAGGATCACAAAGCAGGATGGGCAAGGTGTCCAAGGCTTGGAGCAACCTGGGCTAGTGGAAGGTGTCCCTGCAGAGGGAAGGGTGGGAATGAGATGGTCTTTAAGGTCTTTCCCACCCCAAACCATTCTGGGATTCCATGATATTAATTAAAATTCCGGTTCCCTTATTGCCTGGTGTCCCATGAAATCCATTCCACTGTTCCCCTTGTGGATTCCTCGGAGTAAGTCAGAGAAGTCAATGGAGTCGTGCTCTGAGCTCCTTCCCTTCCCTCCAGGCATGAATCAGAGCCCAAACCCTTGGCTCTGGGATGCATCCATGACCATGAGCTAAGTTTCCAGTCTTAGGCACTGACAGAGACGAGCTGGGAAGAATTTGTCTCTCTGTGGCTGGAGAATGACCGTGTCCTCCCATCAGGGAGCAAGACTGGAAGCCAGGACAAGGATCACCCCTTGGCACAGCCGTGGAAATTCAGCTTTACAGTAGCAAAAGGTCAGGGCACAACCCAAATGTGGCTGGTCCTGTCCCGGCAGGGGAAAGGCTTTATAAGGAATGGCCTTCTCCTGCTTTTCTCAGGAGGAAAGACTTTCAGAACACCCCGCTGGAAGAAGGCAGAAGCGGGAGATTCTTGACATTTTCCTCGGAACCCCTCCGGGGAATCCTCTCAAAGCAGAGCCGGGTTCAGCCTCCTACTGCTCCAAATCCCATCCCGGCAACCTCGGGGTGACCTTGGCTGGGTCAGCGACTCTGGTCTTTCCCAGAAACCCACAGGCCTAAAAAAAGGAAGAGCTTCTTTTTCTCTTCCCTCCCTTCCATCCCCCCCAGAACCACCAAACAATCCCCCGACCTTCCGAGGAAACAAGGCAGAGCCACCTTAGCGCGGGACAAGGAGGGATGACGGAGAGGAGGCCGCCAGGGCTGGCTGTGGTTTAACCTCAGAGGCCGCTCTCCAACCCCAGGAAATGACAGCAAACCCTTGAACAAACATGATGGCCACGACTGTTTTCTCCCCGGGGGACCCATAAATAGCAGCGGGGCCGGCGGGGAGGGCGGAGGGAGAGGAGGTTTGTTCTGCTGCGGTTCCTGAGCCGGGGACGAGCCCACGGAATGGGAGGCAGGGAGAGAGAGCAGCAGGGAATGGATTCTGGCACTGATTGCCACAGAAATCCAGAGCGGGAAAACGCCACATTCCTGCCAGGCTTGGCAAGGCCTGCGCGGGTTCGCTCAGGCCTCTGTAAGCCCGGCTTAAACTCGCCCAGGGCCAGGGGTCAGGCACTCTCCGAAGGCTTTTCCATCCCTGTTCCTCCTTGGTTTTAGAGCTGGGACTTGGGTGCTGCCCAAGCAGGGCCGTGGGTTGAAGGGAGGCCTCTGGATGGGAGCATCGGGCCGTCGCGGGCGGGTGGAATTGCGGAGTGATCCAAGTGATCCGTGCGGGATTCGCGTGACGGGACAAGGAGGCGAACGGCTTCAAAGTGAAAAAGAGGAGGTTCAGATGGGATGTTGGGAAGGAATTCTCAGCTGGGAGGGTGGGGAGGCCCTGGCACAGGTTGGGCAGAGAAGCTGTGGCTGCCCCTGGATTCCTGGAAGTGTCCAAGGCCAGGTTGGAGCAACCTGGGCTAGTGGGAGGTGTCCCAGCCCATGGTAGGGGGTGGAATGAGATGTCTCATTTCAGGTCTCTTCCAACCCAAACCATTCCATGATTTTATGTGCTTCAGGCCAGCAATGATCTGCCTGTGTCTCTTTATTCCTCATATAGAGTCATGGAATTGTTAAGGTTGGAACAGATCTCTGAGATCATCAATCCCAAGATTCCAACCATCAACCAGCACCACCACCACATTCACCACTAAACCATGTCCTCAAGTGCCATATCCATGTTTTTTAAACCCTTTCAGGGATAGGGACTCCACAACTACCCTGGGCAGCCTCCAATGCTTGACTACCCTTTCCATGAAGCCATTTTTCCTAATATCCAACCTCAGCCTCCCCTGGCACAACTTGAGGATGTTTCCTCTTGTCTTGTCGCTTGTTCCCTGGGAGAAGAGACCTGGAATTCCCCAGGAATGATCCCTTCAGTGCTGATAGAGGGAGAAGTCTAACAAAACACAAGGTTTAAGCTGGTGTTGACATCAGATGGGGACAGATGGATCCACCTGTGTCCAAGAAATACCTGGATGTGACACTCAGTGCTCTGGTCTATGTGACAAGGTGTGGACTCAACCTCGGAGATCTTTTCCAGCCTAAACAATTCTGTGATCTCCATCACTTTCCAAGTCCTCTGGATGCTGCCAACCAGGGATCTCTGGGAATGCTTTGCAGCTCCATCCTGGCTGTTCTGCAACTCTGGTTTGTGTCTTTGATTAGTTTTGCTGGGAATTGCTCTGTAAGAAAAGGAGGATGCAGCAGAAGCCACCTGGGACTCCTGGCAGTTTAAATCAGCTCACTGGGCTTGTAAAAACTTCTCCTGGCTGGAGAAGTTGGAGCTCAAGGCCCTTCTAAGTCCTGGGATGAGCTTGAGTGGTGCCAGCTCAGGTGTTCTGCACAGGGAAAGTGGCTTTTTAAAGAGCCTGGAAAGCAGAGGGTGGCACAAGGAGTGGGTTCCTCAAACAGAAGAGGATGATTTTTCCAGGAAAGTCAACATGTGCACCCTGGGCATGGCCACTGAGTCATCTCAGGGTGTCACTCCTGGTTGTCCAGCCCTGTTACCCCAAGGAATTACCAAGGCAACACCAGCCTTTACTTCTCCTCCCCACAAACTGAATTAAACAAGGCAAATCCCTCGGTGTGGAACAGGAGGGGCAGGTCCCAGCTGGATTTTTGCTGAGCTTTCTGCTTTCAGGGCTCCCTTCCTCGGAGGTCAAACCCAGCACAGGTGAGACTTTCCCATCAGCTGCAGGGAACAAGGGGAGACCTCAGGTGCTCTGAATTCAGCTGGCAAAGGAACAGCTTTTCTATTTTTTTTTTAAGGACTTTATTAAGGTGGCACCTGGGGAGGTTTCTCTTTTAGCCTGGGAGGGCTGAGTCAGAGGTGGTGTGACGGCAGCAGCTCAAGGTAGGACTGAGCTTTTATTTTCTCCACACAATGCTTTTTAAAGGATTAACAAGATGAGGGAATTGTTCTTACTTTGTCTGTGGAGACAGTGGAAGGACCTGCCACAAGTTGCACCAATTCCCTTGACTTGGTGTAAACTACAACAGTGAACACTTGGAAACTTGGATTCTC
>NW_020884936.1:4080498-4081237 GCF_003945725.1 Corapipo altera
GGTCACCAGGGTTCAGTTCTGTGTGTGATTCATGCAGAGGGTTCCAAGTGCCCTCCCATCTCATGTCAGCTCTCTAATAACTGACCTGTTTGTCCTCCTTCCTTCCTGCCCCTCAGCCCTTCCATGCCTGTGGAAAAAAACTTCCAAGGGATGTATAATGGTGGGATAATGTGATCTTGGAGTCACGGGCAAGCAAAACATTTCCTGCTTAACTAAAGCTTTGCAAAGAATTCCGCTTGGCTTGGTGCTTTCTCTGCTGTTAATCTCAGCTCTGAATCATCCCGGGGAGGAACTGGCTCATGTTTGGCCTGGGCTCTGGGAGGAGGTGGCCAAGGCCACGTTAATCTGGGGGAGTGATGTCAGGTTGAGCTTTGTGATTCACCCATTGTTCACCAGGTCGTGATTAAGCCTCGCAAATGTCACCTCGCTCGAGGTCCCTCTGGAGGTGAGTCACGACCTCTTTCCTATAGCCCTGTTTCAGAGAGCATTGGTAACGTGCTGGGAGGGCTTAAAAGAGCAAGTAGAAACCACTTCTGCCATCCTATAACAAATGTGCAGCTTGAGCAAAAGCATCTTCAGTGAGGTGGCACATGGCAGATATTTCATGTCCCTCGAACAAAGTGGGTCATGATCTCAGGACAATCTGGAGCTTTGCAGCAAACTGGCCTCAGGGTCAGGGTAGAGAAAGTCCGGGAAAGGCTTAAAGGAGCAAGTAGAAACCATCTCTGGTGTCTCATAA
>NW_020884936.1:4081247-4088370 GCF_003945725.1 Corapipo altera
GGAAAGGCTTAAAGGAGCAAGTAGAAACCATCTCTGGTGTCTCATAATAAAATGTGTAGCTTGAGCAAAGCATCTTCAGCGAGACAGATATTCTGTGTCCCTCAGACAAGGTGGGCTGTGAACTCAGGACAAGTTGGAGCTTTGCAGCAAAGTAAAACAGCCCTCAGGATCAGGGTTGGCAATGTCCTGGGAAGGTTTCAAAGAGGAAGTAGAAACCACCTCTGGTGTCCCATAACAAAATGTGCAGCTTGACCAAAAGCATCTTCAGTGAGGTGGCACATGGCAAATATTTCATGTCCCTCGAACAAGGTGGGTCATGTGCTCAGGGCAATCTGGAGCTTTGCAGCAAACTGGCCTCAGGGTCAGGGTAGAGAAAGTCCTGGAAAGGTTTAAAAGAGCAAGTAGAAACCACCTCTGGTGTCCCATAACAGATGTGCAACTTGAGCAAAACATCTTCAGGGAGGTGACCTCGTGGCTTGTGGCAGATCTTTCACATCCCTCAGACAAGGTGGGTCGTGATTTCAGGACGAGCTGGAGCTCTGCAGCAAATAAAAAGCTTTCAGGATCAATTTAGGACAAGTTTAGGCCCATTTCTGTGTCTCTGGATGTTGATCAGTGCTGCAAAGGGGCTTCTTCTCCACCTGGTGCCATGACTGGAGTATCCAACACACAACCATCCACTGCACACCAGGGTTCAGTTGTTGTAGCACCTCGGGGGAGGTGAAGAAGGGAATTTAAGACATTTAAAGATCTCCTGTAGGGCTTGGAAAAGCTGCAAACAGAATTATTGAATGCTTTGGAAGGGACCTTAAAGCCCATTTAATTCCAGCTCCCTGCCATGGGCAACTTTCTGCTATCCCAGGTTGCTCCAACCTGGCCTTGGACGTTTCCAGGGATGGAGATCCATGACCCCTCCGGGCAAACATGATGATGTGAGGTGGAAAAGGTGGTGGAATATCTGAAGAGGGTTCTGAAAAAGCTGGTGGATGTCTGTAGATGCCCAAAGCTTTGAGCTGAGGATGGCTTTTTGGGTTTTTTTGTAATGCAAAGACATGGATTTTTTGGGGGAAGAACTCACCTGAATATTCTACTTTGGCTGTGAATATTCTGCTTGAGGGACCCCTTGACCACCTAAACTCTCTTCAACCCCATCCTGCTGCTAAAATACCTCAGCTTTTGTCCTGTGCCCCTTGGAAATGGTGGGATGTGCAGCCAGGGATGTAATTTCCAGCTGAATACCTGGAAAACTCAAACCTGAAGCTTTGTGCCAAACAGCTGGATGGACACAAGGATTTACATCCAGCTTTGAAGGCAGAATAAGGAATTTCCTTGGAAAAGCCAGATATTTTCCCCTTTCCCAGGTTATCCTGAGAGATGGTGCAGTGGTTTGGTGTTTCTGGAAGTTCACTTGTCCTTCTTTAGCAACCTCAGAATTTCTCTCCACTTTCCAGAGGCTTTTTAAAACTACTGGGCCATTGAGTTTGGAAAAACCACTTTCTCTTCAGTCTTGATCAGGAGAAATCTTGTTGTTTTAAGTGTTTTTTTTAAAACTAATGTGGAGTAAAGGTGTTTTCTCTCCCCTTTGTTCCATTTGCTGAATCTCTTCTGAGACACCCGAAATAAGAGGGGCTCTGAGCTCAGGCACAACTTTCCAATGCCCCCCTTGCTTTGAAGCAGGAGCCCTAATCCCTGGAAAAGAGAGTCAGGAAAGGAACCCAAGCCAATATTCCAAACCAGGACACTGCAGCTGCCTCTCCCTCAAATGGGAAACGTTGGAATAAGTGTGAACACAACCCCAGCTGCCTGAAGCCCTTATAACTGGCCAGGCTGCAGCAGGTTGGAGTGTTTATGGCTGTGGGAGATATTTATGGCTCTATTACATCCTCAGTTATTTTGGCCTCGTCAACTCCTTACGAAATCTTTAATGAAGGTTTATATTTTATATTTTATCCCTTCCTGCCTCAGCCTTTGCTCGTGGGGTGGGGGCAGCAGGTGAAGGGACAAAAAAAAAGTCCAGCAAAAGGGGCCTGGGAATGTTTGTGGGGGGTGGGGAAGGTGGGAGGTCAGTGCTGGTTTCCTGAGGAGCCCCAATTTCCCACCTGAGCTCGGGAAAACGTGGATGGATGTGAAAGGATGTGGATGCACATTCCAGCTCCATGCCAGCCCCTAACCAGCAGTTCAAGCTCAGTCATGTGTGGATTTACCTCCTGCCTTTGGGCAGGTGTGACTGTGCTTTTAGTCCTGACTGACTGAGGGAAATGATGACATTCCTGTTTGTTCAAGAGTGTGACCTCTGCTCACTTGTGCTCCCAGTTGATTCCATATATTTCTACATTTATCTCTATTTATTTACTCACTTGTGCTCTCAGTTGATTCCATATATTTCTACATTTATCTCTATTTATTTATCTCTATTTATTTATCTCTATTTATTTATCTCTATTTATTTATCTCTATTTATTTATCTCTATTTATTTATCTCTATTTATTTATCTCTATTTATTTACCTCTATTTATTTATTTACCTCTATTTATTTATTTACCTCTATTTATTTATTTACCTCTATTTATTTATTTACCTCTATTTATTTACCTCTATTTATTTATTTACCTATCTCTATTTATTTATCACTAATTATCTATCTCTATTTGTCTCTATTCATTTATTTTCTTCTCACATAACCTGGCAAGTCCTTTCATCCTGAGAAGGCTGGATGTCTTTTTTTTTTTCCCTCATTGTCTTTCAAGAGAATTTTATGTTATATTATGAATTATATTCGATTATGAAATTCCTGGAGATGATCCATAGGTTAAAATATGTTTGGCAGAAGCTTCCCCTGAGAGCTGATGTAGTTTGGTAAAGGTTGATAACAGTTTGCACCAGCCAGGTGAGCTGTAGGTGTTGTCCTTCTTGTTGATCTTACGCTTATCAGACCAACAGCCACAGAAGTGTGATGGAAAAACTGCCTTAAAACCCCCAAATCGGTGAAGGGCTGAAATAAGGGTGGCCTTGGCTGCCCATGGAAGGGCCTCTGGGTCACCCTGTGGTTCTGGTTCTCCTGGGCAGGACAGGGTTGGGATTCCAGGGGAGTTTGGCTCCGTTCTTTGCTCTGCCTTGCGGTGCCCGGGTGGTTTTTGAACAAATTTTTCTCTCCCGTGCTTGGTTTCCTCACCTGCAACAGAGAGGGAGGTGTCCCTGCCTGCTTTTGCTTGCTTTGAGCAGGAATTCATGGAATCATGGGATGGGTTGGGGTGGAAGGGACCTGAAAGACCATCTTGTTCCAGTATGGGCAGGGACACCTTCCACTAGACCAGGTTGCTCCAACCTGGCCTTGGACACTTCCAGGGATCCAGGGGCAGCCACAGCTTCTCTGGGAAATTCAGTCCAGGGCCTCCCCACCCTCCCAGCCAGGAATTCCTTCCCAATACCCCATCCCACCCTGCCCTCTGGCAGTGGGAAACCATTCCCTGTGTCCTACCCCTCCCTCCCTTGTCCCCAGTCCCTCTCCAGCTCTCCTGGAGCCCCTTTAGGCTTTGGTTGCTGAGCGTGAATTCACAGACTCACGGTTTGATTTGGGTTGGGAGGGACCTTAAAGCTCATCTCATTCCACTCCTGCCACGAGTAGGGACACCTTCCACTAGACCCAGTTGTTCCAAGTCTCACCCAACCTGGCCTTGGATCCTCTCAGAGAGGTGTGAACAACATCTGAGGCCACTTGGAGAGGAGCAGACACCGGGAATTCATCCCTGGGTTTTTTAGATCTGCTCTCACCCCACGCGGACCAAGACTAACACCTATCCCAGACGTGTCTCAGCCTTTGCACCCAAGGGCTTTAATTGATTTGCTGCCACCACAGACAGGCCCATCCACAGGCAAAACTTCCCAGGAGCTTCTCCTGCTCCCTGGTGGGGACAAACCCTCTGAGGAG
The DNA here is from genome assembly GCF_003945725.1 of Corapipo altera. Classification (NCBI taxonomy): domain Eukaryota; kingdom Metazoa; phylum Chordata; class Aves; order Passeriformes; family Pipridae; genus Corapipo; species Corapipo altera. The sequence continues at coordinate 4,085,177 of NW_020884936.1, forward strand.
GTGACAAAGCGGCGCGTGCGGCGCGGGGGCCCGAGGGCTCCCTGAGCTCCCTCTTGACTCATTCCCCGCGGTGACATGAGCTCTCTCCTCTCAATTTGTAAACTCCAGGAGGGTCAAAAGTTGAAGGGCTTTTCTGCCTTTTGTTTGCCACCTACGTGTGGCCCTCCCTCGCCGGGATTGCGGGAATCCTCCCCGGAGGTGCAGCCGGGCACCGGGAACCGCGGGCCGGGCATTGTTCTGGCTCCTGCCACAAAACCAACACAGCTGACACACATCCCTGCACGGTTCAGCAGCTCTGAAAGGAGGGGAAGAAGCTGCTGATTTAATGCTTTGAGCGCCTGCCTTTCATCCCTTTGGAGGAGCAGGATGTTTTTGCCTCTCGCCGTGGTTGTGGGGAAGCCGAGCGTGGAGGTTCCTGGGGAGGGAGCAGCCCCACACCTTCAAAACTGGTAGCCAAGGGGCATGTTTGTCCTGCTGCTGGAGGCACACCCGACCTGCCTCTTCTCCTGGGGGAGCTCTGAATTTAGGAGCATGTCCTGGCTGTGTTATCCTGGTGCTGTGCTCCACAATCCCTGCTGAGTCCTTGTGGTGCTCACTTGAAGCTCAAAATCCAGCTTAAAACCCTCCTGGCTGAGTCCAGCCAGCACCACGTGGGTTTAGAAGTGTGAGGCTTTATTAGGCTGCTGTTTCTGTGTTAGGAAGGACTGAGAGCCTTGGAGGGCTGGGGCAGAGCTTTGCACAAGGGGAGTTGTCTCCAAAACCCGGGCAAAGCACTGGGTTGCTCCTTGATGCTTTCCTGGACATTCAGAGCTGTGAGGCCTTAATAAGCTTCTATTTCTGTATTAGGAAGGAGTCAGAGTTTTGGAGGGCTGGTGCAGAGGATGAGTAGCTTTGCTCAAGGGCAGTTGTCTCCAAAACTTGGGCAAAGCCCTGGGCTGCTCCTTGACGCTTTCCTGGAGATTTAGAGCTGTGAGGCCTTATTTGTGTATTAGGAAGGAGTCAAAATTTTGGAGGGCTGGTGTAAAGGACAAGTGGTTTTGCAGAAGGGAAGTCTCCAAAAGTTTTGTCTCCAAAACTCAGGCATAAACCTGCAAAGCCCTGGGTTGCTCCTCAGTGTTTTCCTGAGGATTTTGAGCTGTGAGGCCTTATTCCTGTATTAGGAAGGAGTCAAAGTTTTGGAGGGCTGGTGCAGAGGACCAGGAGCTTTGCAGAAGGAAAGTTGTCTCCAAAACTTCGGCATCAATTTGCAAAGCCCTGGGTTGCTCTTTGATGCTTTCCTAGATATTCAGAGCTGTGAGGCCTTTTTAGGATTCTCTTTCTATATTAGGAAGGAGTCAAAATTTTGGAGGGCTGGTGCAAAGGACAAGCACTTTTGTAGGAGGGAAGTTGTCTCCAAAACTTTGGCATAAACCTGCAAAGCCCTGGGTTGCTCCTCAGTGTTTTCCTGAGGATTTTGAGCTGTGAGACCTTATTTCTGTATTAGGAAGGAGTCAAAGTTTTGGAGGGCTGGTGCAGAGGACAAGGAGCTTTCCACAAAAAGGAGTTGTCTCCAAAATTTGGGCAAAGCACTGGGTTGCTCCTTGATGCTTTCCTGGAGATTTAGAGCTGTGAGGTCTTATTAGGCTGCTCTTTGTGTCTTAGGAAGGGATTAAGACTCTTGGAGGGCTGGTGCAGAGCTTTGCACAAGGGCAGTTGTCTCCAAAACCTGGGCAAAGCCCTGGAGTGCTTCTCAAGATTTTCCTAGACATTTAGGGCTGAATAAGCTCTGAGGTCTTATTGGGCTTCTATTTCTCTGTTAGGAAGGAGTCAGAGTTCTGGAGGGCTGGTGCAAAGGACAAGCACTTTTGCAGAAGAGAAGTTGTCTCCAAAACTTTGGCATAAACCTGCAAAGCCCTGGGTTGCTCCTCGATGCTTTCCTAGACATTTAAAGCTGTGAGGCCTTTTTAGGCTGCTATTTCTGTGTCAGGAAGAAGTCAAAACTTTAGAAGTCTGGTGTAAAGGACAAGCAGTTTTGCAGAAAGAAAGTTGTCTCCAAAACTCAGGCATAAACCTGCAAAGCCCTGGGTTGCTCCTCAGTGTTTTCCTGAGGATTTTGAGCTGTGAGGCATTATTCCTGTATTAGGAAGGTGTCAAAGTTTTGGGGGGCTGGTGCAGAGGACCAGGAGCTTTGCAGAAGGAAAGTTGTCTCCAAAACTTTGGCATCAATTTGCAAAGCCCTGGGTTGCTCTTTGATGCTTCCCTAGATATTCAGAGCCGTGAGGCCTTTTTAGGATTCTCTTTCTGTATTAGGAAGGAGTCAAAGTTTTGGAGGGCTGGTGCAAAGGGCAAGCAGTTTTGCAGAAGAGAAGTTGTCTCCAAAACTTTGGCATAAACCTGCAAAGCCCTGGGTTGCTCCTCAGTGTTTTCCTGAGGATTTTGAGCTGTGAGGAATTATTCCTGTATTAGGAAGGAGTCAGAGTTTTGGAGGGCTGGTGCAAAGGGCAAGCAGTTTTGCAGAAGAGAAGTTGTCTCCAAAACTTTGGCATAAACCTGCAAAGCCCAGGGTTGCTCCTCAGTGCTTTCCTGAGGATTTAGAGCTGTGAGGCCTTATTTCTGTGTTAGGAAGGAGTCAGAATTTTGGAGGGCTGGTGCAGAGGATGAGCTTTGCTCAAGGGGAGTTGTCTCCAAAATAGGTGCTTCACATCCCGTCCTGAGCTTTTCTTTACCCTCTCAAGACTTCCCAAATTATTCTTAGAATGTGGAGTGTCAGCACTGCCTGTGTTTCCATCCTTTCCTGACTCTGTGGGCAGGGAAAACTGCTGGGATGTGCCCCCAGGGGAAGGTCTTAGAATAGATTTATGGATTCCTAGAATGGGTTGGGTTGGAAGGGGACCTTAAAGATCATCTAATTCCAACCCCTCTACCATGGACAGGGACACCTTTTACTAGACCAGGCCAGGCTCAGAGCCTCAACCAGCCTGGCCTTGAGCAATTCCAGGGATGGGGCATCCACAGCATCTCTGGGCAACCTGAGCCAGTGCCTCACCACCCTCAAAGAATTTCTTCCCAATATCCAACCTACACCTGCTCTCTCTCAGTCTGAAGGAATTCTCCCTTGTCCTATCACTACCTACTCTTGTAAAAACTCCCTCTCCTTTTTCCTTGTAGTCTCTCTTCATGTACTGGAAGGCCACAATTAGGACACCCTAAAACCT
>NW_020884936.1:4093370-4093981 GCF_003945725.1 Corapipo altera
GCTCCTCAGGAGCGGCTCCAGCAGGAATAGGGATCCAAGGGCAGGAATTTCCCTCAGCTGCTGCTTTTCCCGGCCGGGTGTGGTTGAGGCAAACACCAAATTAGGGGCGAATTCAGGTCATGTGCCAGGTTCTGCTCCGTGGGCAGCTCTGGTGACCCAGATCTGGGGGAGGGAACACCCCGTGGGTGGGGTCAGCCCTGGCATTGCTCTGATCAGCCACGTGGATTGGGAATATTTATCATTCCAAATTGCTTTCAGAGGTCACATCTCTGACCTGGCTGGACGTGACCAGAGACCCCTCCAGGCTCCCAGCCCGGGGTTGTGCCAGCACATCCAGGTGGCTCCAGTTTGCCCAGTTTGCCTTGTGCTGCGCTCACAGGACCAACCCCAAACCTGTGATCCCACAGGGCTTCATTAACTCCTCAAAACCCAGCTCTCTAATTCATGGCACTGGAATCTGCTGCTGTGGAATCTCAGCTTGGATAAAACCCCTTCTTCTACCCTAAAAGACCCTTCTTCTGCCCCAAAAGTCCCTTCTTCCACTTCAGGTGCTTGCCAAGCACTCAAGAACTGCTGAGCTCACTGAACACCATCTCTGCCAGGAGGCTGCT
>NW_020884936.1:4093991-4118306 GCF_003945725.1 Corapipo altera
CAGGCTGGGATGGAGCTGCAGAACCTTCCTCTGCAGCTCCCAAAAAATCTCTGGGAAGAGTTGTCTGCCTCAAGACTCCTCCAAAACCAGAGGAGACACAGCCCTGCACACAGGAGCTCCCACCCAAGGAGATCTTTCCCTCCTTCCCAGCTCTTGCTGAGAGTGAAATATTTGTGCTGAATTCCAGCAGCATAAATCTCGGCTCAGGAGCTCCAAAATCTCCGGCTGCACTTCCCTGCCAGTTGCCCGAGCTCTCCAGCCCTTGGAACAGGTCTCAGCTGGGAATTTCCTGCCTGGAGCTGCAGGATTCTCCCAGAATTCTTCGTGGCACGGGGACAAACTCACCATGACCTGATTTATGGGGTTGAGGGGCTGGTTCCTGCCCTCCACCACCAGGCAGACAATGAATAAGGGTCTGTGTGAACCCGGGGGGGGTCTTTGCACGTGGCCAGAAAGTTTCTGTGGAGGTGGCCAAAATTCCTGAGCGGCCAAAAACGGGATCAGGTTGCCTTTAACAAGGTCCCTTTGGTGAGGAGATGGAGGAACAGCATCCTCTGAGGGAACAATTCTTGGCTTATGCTGGGTTTTCTTTTGAATAACTGGGTTTTCTCTCCCCTTCCCCCTGATGTGGAGAGGTGTAGGAAAAAGCAACAAAACTCCAGCAAGGGCTGGGAAATATGGGGATGGCACATCTGACTTAGGAAGCCTGAGCAGGAGATAGCTGGAAATTTTTGGGATGGGATCCTGGCATGTCTTTGTGTATCTTATTTAGCCTGGAGAAGAGAAAGCTCCAGGGACAAGGGCCTAAAGGGGCTCCAGGAGAGCTGGAGAGGGACTGTGGACATGGGATGGAATGACAGGACACAGGGAATGGCTTCCCACTGCCAGAGGGCAGGGATAGATGGGATATTAGGAAAGAATTCCATGGTCTTCAAGGAACCTGGAGGAATCAGGAGCTGATTCCTGCTCTCCAGTTCCTCCCGAATCAGCTCAGTCGGTCTCTTTGCCGCCAGTGGATTTTCATTCCCAGGATTATCTCCTTCCCAGAGCTCTGCTCTTGGGGTACCTTCCCAACTCCACAGACTCCAGGCTTTTGTTGCTCCCAGGCTTCCCAGTGTGGCTCCAGAGCAGCTCCATCCAGGATTTCCTCGGGCCAGAAGTTCTTTGTCTCCCTCGCTCCAGGTCACGGAGCATCTTTTCCCAAGCCCTGGATCCAGCCTTTCCCTGGGAGTCCAGAGCCAGCGGGATCATTCCAGCAGTTCCTCCCAAATCCCTGCTTTCCTCGGGTTGGCCCACAAAGGGGAGGCTGATGATGTTCCGTGTGAAACGGGAGCGACTCCATCCGAGCTCAAAATCTGCCCTCAAACCCGAGCGGGGCCGTTTCTGGAGCAAAAAAAACCAACCCAAAACTAGATGAGAATTTAAAAAGAAAAAAGTCTAAACAAAAAGCTGCTCCTTCTAAATGTTTTCAGGCTTTGGGTGGAAACTATTCCCTGAGCTTGCACATAGTTTTGGTGGGTCCAAAACCCCGGAGCGTTCGCGGGGGATAAATTATCCGTCCCAGAATCTCCCGTCCGTGTCGGACCCCACGGGATCCACCACCCCAACCAGGGGTGCCTGGCGTGGCTTCTCCCAGGAAAGCTGAGGAAAACCTTCCTTTAATAACTCCCTTTGGCTCCTGATATTTGCTGGGACGACCAGAGCAGACAAGCTTCGAGTTCAGAGCTTCTCTTGTGGTTTCCTTCTGCGGCACCACCAATTTCCTTCTTCTTTTTTTTTTATTTTGTTTTTTTTCCCCCTTCTTTTTTCTGAGCTGCCTCCAGAAACCCCACAATAATCACGTTATTATCTCTTACTAACTGCTGAGGAATGCTGATGTAGGAGAGACCTGTGCTTTCTAGGTAGGTTAGGCAGATTAGAAACCTTGATTTCCTCTCGCTGATCATTTGGCCTCGTCTGAATTCGGCTGCTCTCCCTGCTTGGCCTCTGGATGACTCCGGGTTTGGTCCTGCTGTCTGGGCTTTTTTTTTTTCCTTTATTTTGGGATGAAGTCACATTTCTGAGCCATTCTGAGCTTTTCTATTTAGGAATTGTTCTTAGAACTCAGGGCGTGTCCCGAGTGGGTGGGTCTGGGCTTTAAATCTCTTTTTTTTTTTTTTTTTGGATTGTGGGGTTTTTTTTATCGACTTCGCGCCTTTTAATTTTTGAGAATTTGAACTCCCACGTGGCGACATTTGTGTGTTTGCCTTGGAAAACAGCTCCTGGTGGCTTTGGGAAGAGGAGGTGGCAGTTTGGAGACGGGATGGGTCAGAGCCCTTCCGTGCTTGGCTCTGGAAGTTGTTTTGGGAAATCACTTTCTCCAGAAGTAAAATCATGGAATCATGGAATGATTTGGGCTGAAGGGACCTTAAAGATCATCTCATTCCAACCCCCTGCCGTGGACAGGGACACCTTCTGCTATCCCAGGTTGCTCCAGCCTGGCCTTGGACACTTCCAGGGATGGAAACCACTTTTTTTCCAGGTTCATCAACCCCATCTCAGAAAAAACTCCCTTCACTCCCTTCCCTTTGAGCAGCACCTTCCTTGGATCTCTTCCAAAGGACAATGCACTTGGGGTTGTGACCTTGAGTGGGTTTTTGGGTCTGCCAGAGCTGCATTAATTCCTGCTGGATCTGCTGCTGCAAATCCCAGCTCAGCTGGAATTCCCTTGCAGTTGGAAGTGGCCTGGGAGGAGCAGCTGGAGGTTGAAGCCCCTCAGTGCCCATCCCCTGGGATGTCCTGGCTGGTAAAACCCTGTGCTGGACTGGGAGCATTTTGCTGGTGCCAAATCCAAGCTCAGGAATGTTTGGGAGCTGATTCCCAGCTCCTGCTGTGGATCCACAGCATCCAGAGTCATCCCAGCAGGACTTCAGGAAAGAAAATCCCAAGTGGGACAGGGGAGAGGACTGAGGGCACTTTCCTCCTCCTCCTCCTCCTCTGCTTCCAAGTGCCTTCTGATTCCAGGGCAATTCCGGGTTGATTTCCAAGCTTGGAGCTTTTATCCCGTTCTGTGGAATCCCACGGGAAGGGAACTCCAAGGAAAGGAGTTGAAACACTTTGGTTTGTGTGTTCCCAGCTCAGTTTGAAGCCTCTTCGAGGTGCATTTACAGCCCCTTCACCTCCAAACCAGAGGAGTTTGGGGGAAGAACAGCCCCAAGGCTTTTTTTCGGGAGCACAGGATGAATCCAGACGGATTCAGGACCTGCTGGGAATGTTGGATACACGAGGAATGTGACTCCAAGCCCGGAGCTGCCTCGTCTGGCCAGCTTGGAAAGGGGCCAGGGGGGCTCAATTTACAGCCACTTATCCAAACCTGGCCCTGGCTCATCCCTCCCTCCCTCACTTTCTAGAGGTGAAACGAATTCCATGGAGCTCCAGAGCGATTATTCCACAGGATTCCAAAGGAATTGGCCCTTCATTAAATGGAGAGTCATGAAAACCTTTTTTTTTAAAAAAAAATAATCATCTTTTTAATTCTGAAGAATTTCCTTCGCTGCCTTTTTCACCTCTTGGTTTTATCCCTCTGTTTTCCTCTCCCTGTCACTTCGCCCCTTCCCCATTTTGGGAAGGGGCGACCAAATTATCTTGATTTCCTTTTTTTTTTTTTCCCCTCACAAAGGGGAAAAAAACATGGCAAACAAACACCTATTTTTGGGATTAAACTCTTGTTGGATTAAACGTGTCAATTGGGGGAACAAAGGCTTTCAAAAAGTATCAACTTTTCTTGGAAAACTGGAAAATATTTCCAGTACCTGAGGGGATATTCCAAGGAAAAACGTGCCCCATTCGTGGTTACAGCAGCACTTTTTGGTCTGTTTTAATCCCGGATTAATAATGTTGGAACCAAAGGGAGTTTCTCCCTTTCCTTTGGTGGGTTTGGAAGCAGGGATTCCTTACAAATGGAAGGATCTGCTCCCAGGGAGGTGCTGAAGGGCAGGGAAATCCTGGCTTTGGAGGGGGGAAATATTCCCTTTTCCTCCTCATGTCGGAACAATTGGAATTTATTTCCAGAGGGGCCAAATTCGGGAGAAGCAGCAAAGAGAGTCCTACAAATCCTGTGCAGTTTGGGGGGTTCTGTGGATGAACAAATCCTCAAATCCCTCGGGATTCCATTGGGGGAAGGTCCCTGCTGTGTCTTTAGGAAGGAAATTCCCCCCAAATTCCAAGAAGGGATCGAATTCGGAGCTGGAATCTCCGTGTTTCCAAACCCCACCACGGGTGAGCGTTTCTTCCTCTCATCCCAGGATGTTTTGCTGAAGAATCACCAGTTTCACAACTGAAATTATAAATAATATAAATAATAGTAATAATAAATAACTGAAATAAGCTGAAATTTTCTCCAGGAAAAAAAAAAAAACACCTGACAACCAAAGGGGAAAATATTTTGATTTGAAATCCTCTGGCTTGACATTTTCTTCCTAATTTTGTCATCCACTCGCTGCCCTTTATTAGGTCTCTGCATCTGAATATAAATATCCTAAAAAAAAAAAATATATAGGTTTTAACCCCTTCAATGCCTTGAGGGTCGATTTTAAATTAGTCTGAAAACTGCCAGATGAACACAAACGGTTCCAAAACCTTCAGGTTTTCGAGGAAAACTAAACATCCTTCAAAGCTCCCCGAATCAGGGAGAGAAAGAAAAGTGTGACCTTCCTTTTGAAACTCCCCTTTGCTGCTGCCTCCAATATTAGAAACATTTAAATAGAAATATAAATGAATAAAAATCCCGACCCTCATCCCGATCCATAAATCAGAAAGGATTTGCTGGGAGAGTAAAAAACGCAATTTTGGGTGGGAATTTCATTTTTCCTATGGAAAAGCTCAGCATTTGCCAAAGAAAAATCCTCTCTAAAATTTGGCCCTGGTTTTCCTCAGGCTCCTGTTTTCTCCTCGGGGCGTCGAGCCAGGTTCGTTTTTCCCTAAAAAGCAGGGGCAGAGGGATCTTAAGAATTCCTGGTTGTTGAGCACTGACAGATGTAACCTGGTATGAACTTCCCCTTTTGCTGGATGAGGTAGACAAAAGTCTGGTTTCTGGTGGGTTTTTTTTCCAAAAAAAAAAAAAAAAGAGGTTTTTTTGAAAGCTTTTCTTGTCACGAGGTCCAGGATTTCACTCTGAGAAAGGGAAGGAAACCTGAGCGTTCCTGCCTGGGGTAAAGAGTTTTCTCCTCGCTCCCTAAAAACCTTCCAGCTCTTTTCTGGGATTTGGATGCCCAAAGAGCAGCTCAAACATCAGTTCTGGGTGGCATTGAAGTGACAGGCTGGGGGTTGTGACCCTGCCCTCAACCCCCTCCTGGCAACTTCCCCGAAAACCCCCGTTTGGAATTTATCCTTTCTCGGGTCCTTTTGGTCCCAAACGTTGTTAGTGTTGGGATAACGGGAGGCATTCCAGGCCTGGAATGGATTCCATGCTGGGACACAGCAGCTTGCTTGGCCCTGGGCTTCGGGCAGCTGAAGTTTCCCAAATGGAATGGGGGCCCAAGATCCGAACTTCCTCGGGGTGAGGGATTTCAGCTGCGTTCCAAATGCTCGTCTATCCCAATTTTCCTGCGGGATTCCCACTGTTTCTGATAACAAGGCAGCCTCTGAGTTTGTTGGGCCATCGTGGATGTGCTCTGGAAGAGTGGATTTTGCAGGTGAGCATGTTCCAGGATGATGATCCACAGGGTGATCCCAACTAGTTCCTGGCAGGAATGGCAGGAACGGTGGGAAACAGGAATGTGATGTGGGCAAACTGGAGCTGTGCTCTGCTCCAGCCTCTGGCAAATCAACATGATTTTTGGGATTGAAGTGTTGTTCAGTGGGAATTAAAAGTGGATTTTGCAGGTGAGCAGATTCCACCATGGTGGTTCTCAGGGTGATCCCAACTGGTTCCTGGCAGGAATGGGAGGAGCAAACAGGAATGTGATGTGGGCAAATTGGGGCTGTGCTCTGCTTCATTCTGTGACAAATCAACATATTTTCTGGGGACTGAACTGTCTGGATTGGTGCTGGAATACTCAGCCTGATCCTCACAAAGCTGCATCTCCAGGGATGAGCTGGGTTTCTCCAGCACTGTTTTACTCAGGAGAGGTTTCCCTGTGGTTCCTTCTGCCCTGGATCTGGGGATGCTGAGTTACCCCACAAATTGTGGGGTAGGAAGTGGAATTGGGATCATTGTTGTGAGAGTGGATTTTGCAGGTGATCAGATTCCACCATGATGATCCACAGGGTGATCCCAACCAGGGAGTTTGTAGTTCCTTGCAGGAGTGGAATCCTGGAGCAAACAGGAATGTGATGCGGGCAAATTGGGGCTGTGCTCTGCTTCATTCTGTGGCAAATCAACATGTTTCCTTGGGACTGAACTGTCTGGATTGGGGGAACACTGGCTTTGGTGCTGGAATACTCATCCCGATCCTCACAAAGCTTCACCTCCTGGGATGGGATGGGTTTATCCAGCATTGTTTTACTCAGGAGAAGTTTCCCTGTGGTTCCTCCTGCCCAGGGCTCTGGGGATGCTGAGTTACCCCTCAACTTGTGGGGTAGGAAGTGGAATGGGGATCATTCTTGTGAGTGACCCTTGCAGGTGCCCAGATTCCAGGATGATGATCCACAGGGTGGATCCCAACTGCTTCCTTGCAGGAATGGGAGGAATGGTGGGATCCTGGAGCAAACAGGAATGAGATGTGGGCAAACTGGGGCTGTGCTCTGCTGCAGCCTGTGGCAAATGAACATGATTTTTGGGACTGAAGTGTTGTTCAGTGTGGATTAAGAGTGGATTTTGCAGGTGAGCAGATTCCACCATGATGGTCCACAGGGTGATCCCAACTGGTTCCTGGCAGGAATGGGAGGGACAGTGGGATCCTGGAGCAAACAGGAATGAGATGTGGGAGAATTGGAGCTGTGCTCTGCTCCAGCCTGTGGCAAATCCACAGGTTTCCTTGGGATTGAAGTGTTGTTCAGTGGGAATGTGTGGATTGGGGGAACACTGGCTTTGGTGCTGGAATACTCAATCTGATCCTCACAAAGCTGCATCTCCAGGGATGAGCTGGGTTTATCCAGCACTGTTGTACCCAGGAGAAGGTTCCCTCTGGTTTCTCCTGCCCTGGATCTGGGGGTGCTGAGTTACCCCACAAATTGTGGGGTAGGAAGTGGAATTGGGATCATTGTTGTGAGAGTGGCCTTTGCAGGTGACCAGATGCCACCATGATGATCCACAGAGTGATCCCAACCAGGGAGTTTGTAGTTCCTTGCAGGAATGGGAGGAATAATGGGATCCTGGAGCCAACAGGAATGAGATGTGGGTGAACTGGGGCTGTGCTCTGCTTCATTCTGTGGCAAATCAACATGTTTTCTTGGGATTGAACTGTCTGGATTGGGGGAACACTGGCTTTGGTGCTGGAATACTCATCCTGATCCTCACCAAGCTTCACCTCCAGGGATGAGCTGGGTTTATCCAGCACTGTTTTACCCAGGAGAGGTTTCCCTGTGGTTCCTCCTGCCCAGGGCTCTGGAGGTGCTGAGTTACCCCCCAGCCTGAGGGGCAGGGAGTGGAATTAGGACCATTCTGATGCTGAGACTCCATGTGCAGCCCCTGGGAGCTGGTGCCATCTCCCAGCTGGAAACACCAGCTTGGAGGGAGCTATTTTTTTTTTTATTTCCCAGCTCCCAGAAGCTGCCAAGCAGAAGGTAAAGTCATGAGAAGGATTGGAGGGGGTAGGAGCAGGGTGGGATGGAGCTGTGCCTCTCTAACCAATTCCACCTGTTCCTGTGCAGCACAGACTTGCTCCAATTCCTGCCCATCTGTATTTTCACTTTCCGCTCTCCCTCAGAGGCTCCTCCAAAAGGTTTTTTAAATTACTTTCCCAGCCTCCTCCTCCTCTCAGAGGCAGCAGCTGATTAGTGGCTGCTCCCCCTTTTTTAATTTTCCTATCTAGACTAATTATTTCTCTTGATGGTCTATTTATCAGGCTGGTTTGCTCGGGGATGCTTTTCCAAAAAGGGGAGGGAGGGTAAATAAAAACCAGACAAGCCGAGTGAATGAAGCTCCGTCGATGTTGTTTCTTATTAAACTGAATGCAAAATTCTCAGGCTGCCCCTCTGCACAAAGGAGCTGAATTCCCCTAAAATGCCATGGCATTTTTTCCCTTCTTTGGCCACTCACTGTGTTCCTGCAGGGGTGGGACCTCAGTGTCACCTGCCCTGGGTTCCAGCGCTCCACGAGGTCTCGGTTGTGATTTGATGTCTGGTCTCAGAGACATCTCCTGTTCCTCTTGTGTCCTCAGAGCCTCAAGCTCAAGAGATGGACTCTCTGATTTTTGTGGGTCCCTTCCAACTCCGGGTATTCTGGAATTCTGGGAAAACAGGGTCCCTGTTGTGGAATTCCTAGCTGGAGAGCAGGATGTTAGAATCATAGAATCACAGAATCAGCTGGGTTGGAAGGGACCTCCGAGATCATCCAGTCCAACCCTTGATCCAACCCCGCCGTGGTTCCCAGCCCATGGCACTGATGCCACATCCAGTCTCACCTTAAACACCTCCAGGGATGGAGAATCCACCACTTCCCTGGGCAGCCCATTCCAATGGCTGAGCACCCTCTCTGCAAAGAAATTCTTTCTAATCTCCAACCTAAACCTCCCCTGGCACAGCTGAAGCCCGAGCCCTCTTGTCTTGCTGATGGTTGCCTGGGAAAAGAGACCAACCCCCAGCTGGCTCCCCCCTCCTGTCAGGGAGTTGCAGAGAGTGAGGAGGTCTCCCCTGAGCCTCCTCTTCTCCAGGCTGAACAGCCTCAGCTCCCTCAGCCTCTCCTCACAGCACTTGTGCTCCAGTCCCTTCCCCAGCCTCGTTGCTCTCCTCTGGACCTGCTCCAGCCCCTCAATGTCCTTCCTGAGCTGAGGGCCCAGAACTGGACACAGCACTCCAGGGGTGGCCTCACCAGCGCTGAGTCCAGGGGCAGAATCACTTCCTTGGACCTGTTGGCCACACTGTTCCTGATCCAGGCCAGGATCCATTGGCCCTCTTGTCCCCCTGGGCACACTCTGGCTCCTGTTCAGCTTCCTGTCCATCCCCACTCCCAGCTCCCTTCCTGCCTGGCTGCTCTCCAGCCCCTCTGGCCCATCCTGGAGCTGCCGGGGGTTGTTGTGGCCAAAGTGCAGGACCCGGCACTTGTTGTCCAGAGATGGACAGGATGCTTCAGTCTCTCCCAAGTCGTATCCAGGGACTGAGCTACCCCAGCAGCCTCTTCTTTCCTTAAAAAGTTCTATCTTTAATTCCAAAGTGGAAGGTTTTGCCCCCAGGGGTTGAAAAACTGTCCTGGGATGTGGAGTTTAACACACTGGGCCTGTTTGGGAAGAATCTTTGGGAAGAACCTTCCCTTTTGGGCGAGGTTGGTGTGTCTCAAAAATGGAAAACTGAGGGTTTAATGAAGGGATTTTTCTGAGTTGGGAAGAGCCAAACTCATGGAGAAGGTTTTGGAGTGAGAGTCCTGTAGGTCAGAGGTTCCTCTGGCTTCTAACAGGGATCCCAAAGTTCATTAAAACAAAAAACCTTTTCCTTTCTTCATAACATCTTCTGATTCCATGGCTCCTTGGAGCCCAGTTTGCAAATTCCAGCATTTTTCTCATGGACTGGGAGCTCCCAACCCCTGGAAGTGTCCAAGGCCAGGGTTTGGAGCACCCTGGGCTAGTGGGAGGTGTCCCCCCATGGCAGGGGGTGGCACTGGGTGGTCTGTAAGGACTTCAGAGACCATTTGCCTTTTGATGATTCTCCTGCAACTCCTCGGACAGTCTAGGGCAGGAATTGGGACAAAAAGACTCCAGCTGGGCAAGAATTCCTTATTCCAAGTGCTCCCAACATCCCTCAGATAATATTCCACCCTCTCAGGACCCTTCAGGATGTTTTCTGGTCCCTTCCTCTAGGGATGAGGCCAGGTTGGAGATGCAGCTTTGCTTTTCCCCTGGAGCAGCTCAGCAGTGGATGAACCTGAAGGTTCCTGGGAATAAAGTTGGAATGTTCCACTTCATGAAGGACCTTTTCCTGAACTCTGAGCTCCAGGAGCTGCTCGTGTGGAACGGAATTATTTTAATTCTGGTGAGCCCAAACTCTGGGCTGTGCAAGCCCAGTGGTTATTCCTGACTTCTTTTTTTGAGGAAAGGTGGAACTGGGATGTCTTAAAGGGACAGTGTTAGGGCAGCCAGTGGATCAGTCCTGAATTTTGGAGCAGAGAGCCCCAGGAACTGGAGATGAACTTGTCTGTTGGAATTTTGCTTCCTTTGACCTCAAGAGGAGATTTTTACATTTACTGCTCTAAATCAGCAGCTGCCTGAGGGTTGTGGAATCTCGACACCCCTGTTGGATTCCTTTTTTAATGGATCAATGGACCGTGAGTGTAAATGTCCAGTTCTCCCAACCTCATGGAATGGGTTGGAAAGGCCCTTCCAAACCCCCTCATTCCCACCCCTCCTTCCACCAGGCCAGCTCGATACTTGGACACTCCCAAGGCTGGAGCAGCCACAGATTCTCTGACTCCTTTCCTGACGCTCCAGAGAGGAAACAATTCCCTGCTCCTGCTTTCCAGCACCTGGAAAACTGATGGTTTCACAGAGGGGTGTTTTACCTCTTGGTGGTGACCAGGCCCAAGCATCAGAACCTCTTGGAGTGTGAAGGTCCCACCGGGTCAATCTCTTGTCTCTTGTGTTGTTTCAAGACAGAACTGATGAATTCCAGGGAAATATTATTTCCTTCTGCTCTCTTCCTACCTGAGGCATAATTTGACTTGGGTTTGGGGTTTAATTTGCTGAAGTTGTGACAGGCAAAAGGAAGGAGGTCCTTGTGCTGGGGAACCACGTGGTGTAGGTGGGTAAACCTCACATGGATTCATAAAGCAGCTGGGAAAATTCATGGCAGAGACATTCCCAAGGGATTTCTCCATCCTTGGGGGTGTTCAAGACTCAAATATATCAATTCTGAACAACCTGATCTAGTTAGACCTGCTTTAAACAGGGGCTGGACAAAGTGACCCAAAGGCACCAAAAGGAACACCCTGTAGGATGCTGGAAAATTGTTCTGGAGAGTGTAGATCCAAGAGTGACTTTTTAAAGTCTCTCTTTCCCAATTCCTTGGTTCTTGACTGGAAACAAGGTACAGGGTGATGGGGTCCCTTGGTGCTCTCAGTTTTTCTTTCCTCTCTTTGCATTGTTCTGGAATTTCACAACAAAATGTTCCTGGTTGTCGAATTCCATCAGATTCCCAAGCAGGAGAATCTATTTAAACCTCATCTGTATAATTAAGCACAGGTATAATTTGGTATAATTAAGCACATCTACTGAAACCTGACCGCTGCAGGTTTCTTTGAGATTCCTTGGGGTTTTATCTTTTTATTCCCGTCTTTGGATCAACTGGTGGCAATTCCTGGATTTTTCCAGAGCTGTCTCAGGCAGCCAAACCCAGTTCCCTGCTGAACTAAAGGAATGGCCCCACAGGTCTTCTAAAGTTTGATTTTGGTTCTGTTTTCCCAATAAATCCCCATTTTTCGCTTCCTTCTTTGCAGAGGTGGCAGTGAAGTGGCTTTTTGCTCTGTCTGGGGTGGGAAAAGTCACCCTCAGATAACTGGGCTCAGCTCTAAGTGGGATGAATTTATGGCCATGGAATAAAGTCCACCTTCCAGAGCCATCCCACTGAACTCGGTGCTGCCAGAACCCCCTTTCCAGAGGGGGAGGTTTCCAGTGCTGGGTAACGAGGGAAGGGGCTCTGCCAGGATGGATCAAGGGACGCTGAGAGGGGAATCTCAGCTCTGGAACCCAGGACAGCTGCTCTGTTCCCTTCTCCTGTTCCCTGGAGAGGCTGGGGAATGGCAGGAATTCAAGCAGGTTGCTGGATGTGCACAAGGTGCCTTCTCTCCTCAGCCTGCCCAGCAAAGCCAAGCTGGCACCTGCTCGTTAAAGCCATTATTAATTAGACTGATGGGCTCCCAGAGCAGCTCAGGTTGGGAAGCACATCTGGGGCTCATCCAGCCCAAATTTCTGCCTCAGCCAGAGCTGGAGCCCGAGGAGGGGAAGCATCACCTGCCCAGGGGTGACACCTCAGGGGTGACACAGCTCTGTCAGGAGGGATCAAGGGACACTGGGTGGGGAATCTCAGCTCTGGAGCCCAGGACAACTGCTCTGTTCCCTTTCCCCATTTCCTGTGGAGACTGGAAATGGTCAGGAATGAAAGGAGAAGCAGCCCCTCAGCCACAGCTCCCTTCTCTTCTCAGCCCAGCAAAGCCAAGCTGGCACTTGGCCTGCTCGTTAAAGTCATTATTAATTAGAATGATGGGCTCCCAGAGCAGCTCAGGTTGGGAAGCACATCTGGAGGTCATCGAGCCCAAAGCCCTGCCCAGATCAGGCTCAAGAGATCAGGTTGCTCTGGGGCTGTTCCAGTTGAGTCCTGAATAACTCCAAGACAGAGTTGGCCCCACTTCCATGGAAATGTTCCAGCATTTCAACACTGCCAGGGTGAAACCAGGGGAGTCCTTAAATCCAGTCAGGCCTTCCCATGTTGTAGAATGTGTCTGTTGCCTCCTGTCCTCTCATTGGGAGCTTTCAGGAAGAGTCAGGATATCTCCCATATCTTCTGATGTGGGAACACGTTGGCAGCAGTGAGGTCTTGCCTGTCCCTTCCCTCTTTAAAGCTGTCCATGGAATTGTAGAAAGGTTTGGGTTGGAAGGGATCTTAAAGACCATCTAGTTCCACCCCCTGCCATGGGCAAGGACACCTTTCACCAGCCCAGGTTGCTCCAACCTGGCCTTGGACACTTCCAGGGATCCAGGGGCAGCCACAGCTTCTCCGGGAAATTCATTCCAGGGCCTCCCCACCCTCCCAGGCAGGAATTCCTTCCCAATATCCCATCTCTAACCCTCTTTAATCTCAATAATGTTTCTCTGCTCCTCTCACTGCAGGCCCTGCTTAAAAGTCTCTCCAAATGTTTCGTGAGACCTCTTTGAACATTGAAAGGCCCCCTCAAGATCTCCCAGAACCAGACCTGGTTCTCTCAGTCTCTCCTCCTAAGGAAAGTCCTCCAGAGCTCCAACCACCTTGGATCTTCCCCAGGGGCCTCTCTCCATGATGTCCATGTCTTTCCTGCACAGGGGATTCCCAAATCCATGGAGAATTTGATTCTCCACCTGTGCTTTCACAGGTGCCAAATGGAGGGGAAGAGTCACATCCTTGGACCTGCTGTTACATCTTAATCCAGATCCCATGGGAATAGGGTTGAATCTGGCTTTGTAAATCGGTTTTCCCTACAGGAATTTAAGGAACAATTGGTTTGGGTGGGCCCTCTGCTCGTTGATTATCCGTGTGCTGTTCCACACACACAACCTGAGCTTCAGGGAATCCTGAGGGAGCTTTTTTTCTTTAGTGTGGATTTTTTGGAAATTAAAGAAACCTCTGCCTTTTATTCCTCATTGGGTGAACAACAATATCCCTTTGGAATTCTTGCTTGGTCTGAGGAGTCTGTAGAGCAGGACTGCAAGACCAGGAGTCCTCTCTCAAATTAAGGAAATCCCAGTTGAACATGACCAAAGGAACGGGTGGAAATGTTTTCCACTGGGATATTTCTGGCTGTTCCTTGCAGCTCTTAATCCATGTGACACACAAAGACGTGGCTTCCATAGGCAGGGAAGAGTCTGGAAGCCTGGATTCACGGGCACGTAATGGGAATCAGCCTGAAAAAAAGAGCAGGGTTTTTGTTTAGCCATAAAAAAAAAAAAAAAAAATAAAAAAAAAAATCCAACAACCCCTTTTGTTCCAGAAACCTTTGGGCATATTAAGCGAAACCAGATCCTGGAGGGTTGGGGGTGTCAGGAGAGAGAGAGAGAGAGGGGCAGAAAAAGGAAAGCAATCAAAATCCACGGGAGGAATTTTCTCCTCTCTGGAAGAACATAAACCAGCAGCAGAATGTAAACAAGCCCCCATATGTAACTTGTAAATCAGGAGTTCCCAGCAGGCCCCTGCCAGGCTGGGGAGTCTTTTGAGGTTGTTTTTTTTTTTTGAGTTTGGTTCCCCTTGTTCGATTTGATTTTTGTTTATCCTCCTTTTCCTTCCTCTTCCTGCTCCTCCTGGGATGAACCACGAGCCGAGTTCTTAAAGCTTGGCCTCCAAAGTGGGGCCTGGAATAATCCCAGGGGGTTTGTTTGGTAGCTGGAGCACAGGGAACGAGGTCTGACAGGGATTCCTCCTCCAACCATCCCAACAGCTGGGTGGGAAAGGGCTGGATTCTCTTCCCAAATCCATCAGTCACCTGTGCTGGTTGGTGTATGAGCTGGGAAGTTTATTCCTTGTTTATTCAGACTGTTGGGAAGGGGGGTGATGGATCTTTAAAGCCTCTTGGGAATACATGTTTTGGAGTTTCAAATGGCTTCAGTCTCCAACAACCCCCCCCGAAAATTCTCTTAAGGCTCGAGGAAAAAACCTTTTCCTCCAAATCCCTTTTCTAACCGAGGAGGAAAAACCTGTGGGTACGGGATTTTTGTAAGCAAGTGGAATCCTGGAATGGTTTGGGTTGGAAGGGAACTTAAAGTTCATCCAGTGTCCAAGGGCAGGGACACCTTCCACCAGCTCAGGTTGCTCCAACCTGGCCTTGGAGAATTTCAGGGATCCAGGGGCAGCCACAGCTTCTCTGCCCAACCCGTGTCAGTGTAGAACACCTTAGGAAAAGGAGAGTAATCCATGGAATTATTGCTCTTGTGGTTCAAAGAGGACTCCAGGGCACTGCAGAGGCCGGGTTTGATGCCCTTCCCCAAAACATCCACCTGCTCCTTCTCAATTTACATCCAGAGCCACCATTTGCAGCCTGGAATGAGCTTGGAGCTGAGCCTTGGGAGATGGGAAGGTGGATTAACCCAAACCCCAGATTTTGCCCTACAAATCATTTCTATGTTTTCCCTTACAACGTTACACAGGAAATTTAAAAAAAACCCAAAAAACAAACAAACAAAAACAAAAAACCAAAAACATTTAAAAGGGCTCTTTTTCTCTTTTTCTCTCTATTTGTTTTTATGCTGAAACCTATTTATTCCACCTGGATCCCAGGGCACAGCCAGGCTGGGATCTCTGAGCTCCAGGCAAAGGAACAACAAGGAACCAAGAGCGATGTTTTGACTCTTTAATTCCCTTTTTACCCTTGGTTGTTGTTGTAGGGAAAGGAAGGGAACCTCTGGAATATTGAGGGACTTCACCTCATCTCCATTTCAAAGCCACCTGGCTGGAGCTGGGCTTACAGGTTGGGTTTAGGGAATGGGGCTCATTTGTGTGATTTCAGCTCCCCTAAGCCCAGGCATTTGTAGGAATTTGTTCAAGTGGTGATTGGCTCTGATCCCGGCTGGGATCCCACACAGGGAGGGGCTTCCAGCTCTGGAAATCTCCACACACAACTGGCTCTTTGGGATCACTCCCTGCTCAGTGTTTGGGATCATTCCCTCTCAGTGCCTGTTTGGGATCACTCCCTACTCTGTGTTTGGGATCCCTCCCTTTCAGTGTCTGTTTGGGATCGCTCCCTACTCTGTGTTTGGGATCACTCCCTGCTCAGTGTTTGGGATCCCTCCCTTTCAGTGTCTGTTTGGGATCACTCCCTGCTCAGTGTTTGGGATCACTGCCTGCTCTGTATGTGGGATCACTCCCTGCTCATTGCCTGTTTGGGATCACTGCCTGCTCAGTGTTTGGGGTCACTCCCTCTCATTGCCTGTTTGGGATCACTCCCTGCTCATTTTTTGGATTCCCTCCCTCTCATTGCCTGTTTGGGATCACTGCCTGCTCAGTGTTTGGGATCGTTCCCTACTCTGTGTTTGGGATCACTGCCTTATCATTGTTTGGGATCAGTATCTGCTCATTGCCTGTTTGGGATTGCTCCCTGCTCAGTGTTTGGGATCCCTCCCTCTCATTGCCTATTTAGGATCACTGCCTGCTCATTGTTTGGGATCGCTGCCTTCTCAGTGTTTGGGATCACTCCCTGCTGAATGTTTGGGATCACTGCCTGCTCATTGTTTGGGATCATTCCCTGCTCATTGTTTAGGATCAGTATCTGCTCATTGTCTGTTTGGGATCACTCCCTGTTGAATGTTCGGGATCACTCCCTGCTCAGTGTTTGGGATCACTCCCTTCTCACTGCCTCTTTGGGATCACTGCCTACTCATTGTTTGGCATCACTCCCTGCTCAGTGTTTGGGATCGCTCCCTGCCGAATGTTTGGGATCACTGCCTGCTCATTGTTTGGGATCATTCCCTGCTCAGTGTTTGAGATCGCTCCATCTCAATGCCTGTTTGGGATGGCTCCCTGCTCAGTGTTTGGGATCACTCTCTGCTCAATGTTTGGGATCAGTCCCTGCTCAGTGTTTGGGATCACTCTCTGCTCAGTGTTTGGGATCAATCCCTGCTCAGTGTTTGGGATCCCTCCCTTTCAGTGTCTGTTTGGGATCACTCCCTGCTCAGTATTTGGGATCACTGCCTGCTCTGTATGTGGGATCACTCCCTACTCATTGCCTCTTTGGGATCACTGCCTGCTCAGTGTTCAAGATCACTCCCTGCTCATTGTTTGGGATCATTGTCTGCTCAGTGTTTAGGATCACTCCCTGCTTATTGCCTGTTTGGGATCACCCCGTGCTCAGTGTTTGGGATCACTGCCTGCTTATTGCCTTTTTGGGATCACTTCGTGCTCAGTGTTTGGGATCACTGCCTGCTGAATGTTTGGGATCACTCCTTACTGACTGTTTGGGATCCTTCCCTCTCATTGCCTGTTTGGGATCACTGCCTGCTCATTGTTTGGGATCAGTGCCTGCTCATTGTTTGGGATCACTCCTTACTCACTAAAGTCAACCTGATTTGGGAAGTTAGAAATCAATCACAGATTTAAAGGTGGAAATAACAGCAATAAATTACGCTGGAAAAATTAGGACTGGAAGAGCAAAGTGGTGGTTCGACCAAACATCACTAGAGTGGACAAAGGAAAGGGTTTGTGAAGTCATTTAAGGTCTGCAATTCAAATAAAAACAAATATTATTCCATACATTTTTATCTTAAACCCGTCACTGGAACTGTTTCTGGCTGAGCTAAACTGTTTTTCCCTTCAGAAATATCACATTTTAAAATTTTTCCTCCATGTGGGAGACGAAAGCAAGGAAATCCCAGCAAGTCTCAATAAACCCTAAATCAGCATTTCAGCCAAAAGCTGAGCTGAGATCTGTGACCTGACCCTGGCCAGAAGATTCTGAAAGTTCAGCCTTAATTAAAAAAAACTCGTAGCCAATATTTCAACACGGCCAAAAAGAGGTTGTGTGGAGAGAAACGTTTTTTCCTTCCCGGGTGTCGCTCGCGGGGCTCCTGCGTCAAACCTTCCCAAACAAAACATTTTCCAGCCCAGTGGGGTCTGTCTGGCATCCAACATTATCCCCTTCACGATTATCCAGAGGAAAATATAAATTTTCTAGGTCAAGCCCTTCCAGTTTTGCAATCCTGGCAAACGAGGGGAGGTCGAGCCCGGCCGGGACGGTTTAAACGAGGGGAGGGTGATGAGTTGGGAGAAAATCCTCAATTGGTCATGCTGGAGCAGCCAAGAGCAAGTTTGCACTTCTGAGGAGCTCAGGGAAAGAGCCTTGGAAGACAAAAACTCTGGGAAGGCTCAGGATTAACAGGAGATAACAAAATGCATGGGCAGGAATTATTGCGAACAGCAGGAATTCCAGGGATTGTCCTCCCAGTCTGGGGGGGGGAGGACAAAGCCAAGGTTCCCCAAGGTGAACCAGGGACGAGGTTTGGAACTGGGAGGACAGTTAAGTCCTGGATGGGTGATGTGAGGTGGGGAATTTCCATCCTGGAGGTCTGGGATGTCTCCAGGGACAAGTTGTCCTGCAAGAAGTCGGCTGAGCTCTCCTGGAACTCCGGGGCTTGGAACGGGTTAGGTTTGCTTTGAGTTCTGGATCTCCTGGGCTTGGGTCTGCCTGGGTTTACTTTCTGAGTCCTGAATCTCCTGGGCTTGGGTCTGGTTAGGTTTGCTTTAAATCCTGGATCTTCTGGGCTTGGAACTGTCTGGGTTTGCTTTCTGAATCCTAGATCTTCTCTGCTTGGAACTGGTTTGGTTTGCTTTGAGTCCTGAATCTCCTGGGCTTGGAATTGGCTGGATTTGCTTTCTGAGTCTTGGATCTTCTGGGTTTGGATCTGCCTGAGTTTGCTTTAAATCCTGGATCTTCTGGGCTTGGATCTGCCTGGATTTCCTTTCTGAGTCCTGGATCTTCTGGGCTTGGAACTGGGTGGGTTTGCTTTGAGTTCTGAATCTCCTGATCTTGGATCTGCCTGGGTTTGCTTTAAATCCTGGGTCTTCTGGGCTTGGAACTGGCTGGGTTTCCTTTAAATCCTGGATCTTCTGGGCTTGGATCTGCCTGGGTTTGCTTTAAATCCTGGATTTTGGGGCTTGGAACTGGTTGGGTTTGCTTTCTGAGTCCTGGATCTCTTGGGCTTGGAACTGTCCAGTTTTCCTTCCGGAGATGGATGAACTTTGTGACTTGGGGGTCTTTCCTTGTCCCTGCAGAAATGGGGGATGGAGGTGGGTGTCCCTGTTCAAAAACCAGTTTAAGCAACGGAATTTTTATGGTAAAATTTATCCGGGATGTTGGGAACACCGCAGGATTAATGTCCCCATAGAATCATGGAATATCCTGAGCGGGAAGGGACCCACAAGGATCATCCAGTCCAGCTCCTGGCCCTGCCTGGGATACCCCAACAATCCCACCCTGTCCCTGAGAGCGTTGTCCCAACGTTCCTTGAGCTCTGGCAGGACAAGGGAATCTGTTCAGTGCCCAACCACCCTCTGGAAAAAGAACCTTTCCCTGATATTCAACCCAAACCTCTCCTGGAAGAGGTTTCTCAGTATAAAATTAAGAAATTCAAGGAATTTTTTTTTAAAGAACTTTTTTCTTGAGATGCTCAAACTACCCAGTTTCTTTGGTTTGCTTCCCCCTCCCCCCCCCCCCGCATTTTTTTACAATCTTTAAATATCTCTGTTTCCTCTTTCCTTCCTGAGGGTCAGAAACCTTTTTGGCCACGTCTGTACCAGTCAATTTGCTGTGCCTGGGGCTCTTCTCTCATCCTGAAGGCCAAGGCAACTTATATCCCACACTCCTGCCCTCCAAAACAGGGTGTCTGCATCCCAACTGGCTGTTGGGGACAATCCCTGGCTCCTGCCACGTCCTGTTCAGGTGCCTTTGGGGACAATCTCTGGCTCCTGCCTCCTCTTGTTCAGGTGTTGTTTGCAAGGCCATCATTTAGGTTGTCCCAAAAATACGCCAGGGAATGCTGTAGGATGAATAAAACTTATAGATTGTGGTGTTCCTGTGCCTGGAGATGATCCCTGCCATTGGTTTATTCTTTATTCTTTCATTATTTATTGGTGCAGGTGTAGCCTTTGTGAGTGTTGGGACTTTTCTTCTGATTCCTGATGGATTCATTCGGGGATTGAACGACGAGAAGGGCAAAAAAAAAAAAAGCCCCTGCTCTCTCCTCTCTGTCTTGACACAGATTTATTCCTTAGTCATGAACTGCCAGAGCAATATTAACATGGATTCTCAAGGAATAATTGCCACTTTTGTGGGTTTTTTTGAGTCTTGGGTCGGGCCCTTGGCTGGTCTGAATCAGAGGAGTGTTGCCAATGCCAGGAAGTTGTGCTGCTTTTTACCAACTGGGATCCTGGCCCAGTTGTTCCCTTTTTCCTTGTGCTGTGGTGGCAAAGAGTGGCACTGAGGGTGTATTTTAACTGCTAGAGGTGTTTAAAAAGATCAAAAATTAGAGTATTGAGACTCAGTCTCTTCTCTCCGGAGCCTCCAGACTCCGGTTTTGTGCAGAGACAGCAGGAAAAAGCAGTTCTGCAGTTTAGGGAAGGAAATACAGGGAAAAGTCGTGTCCAGAGGGGTCTAAATTGGGACTTGGAGGTTGTTTTCACTCTCTCCAGCAGGGTTCAAACCTGGCAGCTGTGACACCTCCTTGTCATCTCCTCAGCAGAGCAGCCAAAAACTCGGGATGCAACATCTCCTCTGTGCCGGGTTGGGAATCTCTGAAGGGAAACTGAGTTTGTGCAGCTCCACCTTTTGGGTTCCTTGGGGTTTTGTGCCCCTCCAAGGGATGATCCCGGTGCTCTGGGGAAGCAGCTGGACCTGCAGGACCTTTAGGAACCTAATTTGTGACTTGCACACTTTTTTTGGGGGGTGATTTTGTACAACTAAATCAATGAGAAGTGCCAGCCACGGATCGAGGGCCTTGAAACACGTGAATGTTGCAGGAATGAGTCCAAGAGAAAGCCCTAAAATAGATGACCAGATAAATGCTGACAGTTAACGACCTCCTGGAAGATCTGAGAGCTTAAGGGCTCTTCATCTAGGACCTCGTTAAATGCCAGAGCCATTAGCTGGCCTGACTGCTCCGACTATTTTGGGCCACTCAGAAACGTTTAGAGAAACAAAGACAAGCCCAAAGTGCTGCTGAAGTTTGGGGGCAGAGCAGCAGTCGCTGTCTGGGCGCTCGGGGATCAAATCTCACTTCAGGACCAGCAGGTTTGTCCCGAGAAGCTCCTCCTGTGTTGGCTGGACACTGATGGGAGCTGAACGTCTGCTCCGAGGGCACGGATGAAACCACAGGCAGGGCTCTCATTTTCGACATTCCTCCAGCTCAGAGCTCTGATTCCGAGGGGCAGGCGAGGGCCACGAAACCTCTTGATCTATTTTTCAACCAGATTTCACATATTTTCGTGCAAAAGGTAGACAGCTCCTGATTTCTTCTGCAGGCGAGGCATTTGTTGGCCGTTTTTCCCTTTGTCTCAGATAGCTGGGGTTGAGGAAAGAACACTGGTATTTGGAACGGGAACAATTAAAGCTCTGCCTTTCCTATTCTGGGTGTAATTTTCATACCACTACAGGTGCTCAGGTTTCAGATGTGCAGCCCCATCAGGGGGAACAGACCCTCCCAGTTATCATTTCCTGAGCAGGGGACACAGATCCTGAGCCTCGAGTGCCTGCAGGGTTTCCTTACCTGTCCTTACAAAGCCACCTCAGAAGGACTTTGCTCTGAATCTCTGACACCTCCACTTTGGGCTTGGCTTGGGGGTGTCACTCCAGTGTGAGTCCAGCCTGGAATTTAGCTGGAGTTGCCTTGGTTTCCCAGCAGGATGGGAGAACACGAGGCCATTGGCAGCTTTTGTGGTCTTATAGGGCAGTTGAGTGGTTCAGCAGCTGATGGGGTGAAAGTTGGGACCCTGTTTCAATGATGTTTATGGGAAGGGGGGGGGAAAGAGCTGCTTGGCAGTGGCAGGAGATCCTTTCCAGCTCTGCATTCCCAGAGAAGGTGCATTTACCTGTTCTCTGTGGAGTTGTGCCAGCATGGAAATGGGGAATTCAGGCTCTGGGAGCGGGGATCCCTTTTCCTCAGGAGTGTTGTCATCTGGGATGTGGAAGGAGCTCTGGAGAGGGAACCCCCAAGGGTGGAGAAGGGCTGTGACCCCCAGGGTTTGTCCCTCTCAGCCCAGCTGAGGGTCTGCTCTGCTCAGGGTGAGCATTGTGCTTTGGAGGAGTGAACTGAGAAATAATCATGGAATGCTTTGGGTTGGGAAGGACCTGAAAGATCATCCTGTTCCAATACGGGCAGGGACACCTTCCACTAGCCCAGGTTGCCCCAACCTGGCCTTGGACACTTCCAGGGATCCAAGGGCAGCCACAGCTTCTCTGCCCAACCTGGGACAGGGCCTCCCCACCCTCACAGACAGGAATTCCCTCCTAATACCCCATCTAAATCTCCCTTTTTCCACTATGAAGCCATTCCCACATGTCCTGTCCCTCCCTCCCTTGTCCCCAGTCCCTCTCCAGCTCTCCTGGAGCCCCTTCAGGCCCTACCAGGGGCTCTCAGCTCTCCCTGGAGCCTTCTCTTCTCCAGGGGAACCCCCCCAGCTCTCCCAGCCTGGCTCCAGAGCAGAGGGGCTCCAGCCCTGGCAGCAGCTCCGGGGCCTCCTCTGGATTCCTTCCACCAGGTCCCCACCTCTGCTGTCGGGGACATTTCCCTTTGTCACGTTGGCCCTCCATGGAAACACAAACCCTTCAATTTGGGGAGATGAAAGGGCTCATCCCAGGTCATGGAGCAGAGCTGGGAACAGACCTTTACCCCTGGGCTGCCACCTCCAGGCCCTGGGAGCAGCCCTGGCCTCTGCCAGAGGGTTTGGGAGCCGATCCCTCCCCATCTCCTGCAGGAAAGCTGCTCTGACTCACCCACCCCGAGCAGACACAACTTCCTTGGTTCCATTCCCACAGCAACAACTGCTGCCTTTGGCTCGCCTTCAAAAAAGGCTTCGAGGTGCTAAAATCACATGGCAAAAGGCAGCAATTGGAGGCCAAAATGCCTTTTTTTTGTTGGTTTTTTTTTTTAGAGCTGGGTCTGTGCCTCTGCTCTGAGGAGCTCTGTTGTTGCTGCTGGCACTGCTGGGGCTGGTGGGAGGCTCTGAAGGTTCCGAGATCTGGGGGTTTTTTTGGTTCACAGATAAGAGTTTCTATCTGTTGTGTCTCCCAGCTGGGTTAACCAGGCCCCAAACAGACTCCATCAAATAGCTGTGGCTTTTCCTGCTCGGTGCAAGGCTGGGTCACCCAAAACGAGCTTCATTTGATTTCTTTCCCATGTCACTTCTCTCAGATGTAAAACTAATTTCGCTGGTTGTGGGGAGGGCTCTGGCTATGAAAACATCTCAGCTTAATCAACAGATCTTCTTCTTTTTTTTTTTTTTGTCTTCATGAGAACAAGCTCCTGGTGTGGCAGAGGGATTGGGGAATTTGTTCTCCACAACTCCCTGACAGGAGAGGGGAGCTGGGGAGATTGGGCTCTGCTCCCAGGGAACAAGGGACAGGAGGAGAGGGAACGGCCTCCAGTTGTGCCAGGGGAGGCTCAGGTTGGACATGAGGAGGAATTTCCTCCTGGAAAGGGTGGTCAGGCATTGGAATGAACTGCCCAGAGAGGTTTAGAGTGCCCATCCCTGGAGGTGTCCAAGGATGTGGCACTCAGTGCTCTGGGCTGGGAGACAAGGTGGGATCAGGCACAGCTTGAACTCCGTGACCTTGGAGGGCTTTTCCAACCTTTAGGATCCCGGGATTCTGCCCATGTGGTCCATCCACTGTTCCTGGCACACCTGCTGCCAACCCCCACCCTGGCACGGGGGGTGTGAAGCCTCTGTGACCTCCCCTGAGCTGTGCCAGAGCTTCACTTGGTGCCATCAGGGAACGAGTGGTGGGGCTTGGCAGGTCCATCCTCTGAGGAACCAGCTCCTTGCCACCATCCCAAGTTTGCTGAGACAAGTTTGCTCTGTGAATGTGACTTTTGTTTGCTCTGTGATGTGGCTTTTCAGCAAGGCAAGATCAGGGTTTAGATCTCAAAAAGATCAGCTTTTAGATTCGAGCAACCTGCTCCAGTGGAAGGTGTCCCTGCCCATGGCAGGGGGTGGAACCAGATGGGCTTTAAAGTCCCTTCCAACCCAGAACAGCCTGTGATTCCATGATTTTTATTTCAAGATCACAGTCTTGTCCAGAATTCCACAAATTAAACGAGAAAACACTCACAATTTATCCTCCCCTCAGTCTAAAAAAGAGATTATTTCTTATTTTCTTTATTTTTTTCTTCAGCCAACAATGCAAACAGCGAGGGCTGGGAGGTGCCCCTCCTGTGCCAGGGGAGTGATGGTTCAGGGAATGTGAGCAAGGAAAAGGTGACTGGAACAGTGGGAAGCAGCAGGAGCTGCTGTGCCCCAACCAGAGGACTGGAAACCTGCCCATCTCTGACTAATACATCCATAGTTATTTATTCCTCCCCAGAACTGGCACCTCCCCAGGGAGCCTCCACGAGATAAGATTTTGCAGGAATTCTTCTCTGGATACCTTTGCCCTGCCCCAGCCCGTGCTTCAGGGTCACCCCATGTGGAATTTGGGGTAATCCTGTGCCCCTCGTGGTTCCCTGATATAATTAATCCCTTTTTTTTCCCCCTCCAAGTGCCTGAAATACCCGAGGAGTGCGTTGGGAGCTGACTGGGAGCACACCAGGGGGTGTGTTGGGAGGGTTGCAGGGAGATGTTCGGAAGGCTTGGGTGGCCGTGGAGGGTGCAGAGCTCCAAACCTGGGAGAGACTCATCCCTGCAGAGCACAGGGGAGCAAATCCTGGGGCCAAACACCCTCCCAGCCAGGCCTGGTTCCACCCCACAGGACGCTGGGTCATCCCACAGGGATGAATCCCTGGGGTGGGGACAGCTGGGGAGACC
>NW_020884936.1:4118316-4134407 GCF_003945725.1 Corapipo altera
GGCCCTCCAGGGACTGTCTCAGGTCTGAGGTGGTTGAGATGTTCCTCCAGGGACTGTCTCAGAGCTGAGGTGGTTGAGATGTTCCTCTGGAGCTGGCAGGGCCCTGCAGGGACCATCTCAAGGCTGAGGTGGCTGAGATGTTCCTCTGGACATCTGGAGCTGGCAGGGCCCTCCAGGGATTGTCTCAGGGCTGAGGTGGTTGAGATGTTCCTGTGGACATCTGGAGTGGTTGAGATGTTCCTCTGGACAATCTGGAGCTGGCAGGGCCCTCCAGGGACTGTCTGAGGGCCGTGCTGGAGCTCAGCTGGTGGTGGCACAACCCTTCCAGGCCAGGGGCAGCGCCAGGCGTGGGCCGAGAATAAAATCATTCTCTTCTCCACCAACCCCCTCCTCCCTCCTGCTCGGGGTGGCTCCTCCGAACCTGCCTTGGGGCAGATACCCCCTGAGGGATTTTTGGGAAGAGGAGCCGCTTCCCCGAGACACCTGAAGGCTGGAGGAGCCCGATGATAACCCCGGTTTGGGGTGCCAGGAGCGGGGTGAGGAGCAGGTTGGGCTGTTCCTTGGCACAGCTTGGCAGGCGTCTCTGCCCTCCCTGGGCACGGCCCTTCTTGTCTCCCGCATCTCTTATCTCGCGTGCGGTTTCCTTCCCCACATGGAGCGCAGCTGGGGCGGCAGCTTTAGAAAAGCAGGAAGGCATTTCCCCCTCCCCGAGCGAGCGTGGCTTGGGAAAAACGGAGAAGGCGGCGAGGGGAGGGGATGCTGCGGCTCCCAGAGCAGGGGGGATCCGCCGTGCCAAGCTCCAGCTGCGGTTCCTGAGAAATCAATTAGCCAGGGAGGGGTGGGCCCGCTGGCAAACCGCGGGATTGGAAGGGAAACATCGCAAAAAACGAGGCGGAGGGAGGTTCTGAAGGAGCGGCGCCGCCGCTGGAAAGATGCGAGAGAGAGAGAGAGCGGCTTTGTTCGGGAGGGAGATGCTCCCCTAAAGGTTAGTCAGGGTAGGGAACGCTGTGCCGGGATCTGGGAAGCAGGCTGCTCGTAAAAGAGACAGGCAGACCACACTCATCCTTGTGCTGTATTCCAGGAGCCGCGCTCTGCATTTTCCCAAGCCGGGAAAATGCACTTCTGGCATCTCTGTCGGTGTTAAATGAAGTGTTTGAACTTTATTTTCAGGCTTCAGCTCCCTCCCTCCAACTCTGGAATTCTTGGACTGCCCTGTCCTTGTGTTTTGGGAATGAGTGTGTCCAGAGGTGCTTAAGAAAGTGTGTTTCTGATGTTTTTCCACGTTGGAAAGGCCCTTGGATGGGCACCCACCATGGGCTGCAATTGTAACGAGGGATCTTCCCCGCCACCAGTTCCTGCTCCTTGGGCTGTGCAGTTGTTTTAAATTAACTCAATCTTTGGGTTCAGGCTCTCCATTTCCAATCAGATTCCCTCCTCCCTGCTTTGGAGGAGTTTGGAACTCCTGTTAGAAAGGAGTGGGATGTTTTTGGGATGTGACTCGTTACTTCAGGACGGGGGCTGATACCAATTGTCCTCATGGAACTCCTCATCCCTCAGCCTTTTCCTGGTTGTGTGGAGAGCTGGGACCAGGGAATCCATGTGGCTGAAAGCCCAGCCTTGGCCTTGTCCTGCCAGACCTGCTCCCCATGAAGCTGGTGGCATCTCCTGCTGGCACAAGTGGGGAGTAGAAATGTGTCACCGAGGGTCTGCTGGAGATGTGGGGACCCCTATTTCCATCTCCCTACCCCAAAACCAGCTTGGAGGGACAGCAGAGCTGAGCCTGGTGCCAGATGAGCGGGTTCCACTGCTGGGGGGTCACACACGTGACCCTCAGTCCCCTTGGCTTTCCCCCAAACAAAAGGGATCTGAATCCCCATTTCTGTGGCAACTCCTCAAACCAGAGGTTTGCTTTTTTCTTCTCTCTCTCCTCCCCACTCCTGGGGACAAGGGTGAGCTCCAGCTTTGGGAGGAAGCTCCAAGGAATAGGGACCAGTGCTCGTGATGGTGTCCAAGCAGCTCTGGGGAGGAGGGAGATGGGAGGTGAGGCCTCTGGGCTGGGGGATGTGCCCTGAGGAGCACCTTGCGCTCAGCTGGGAAGGTTTGAACCCCCACCTCAGGCTTGAAAATTGGGAAATGGGCCCTCAGGATTGTGGCTTTCATGGATAAACTTCTCTGCCATCCATGTAGGGCTGGTGACCCCATGCACAGAGGTGTCCCCACACCTTCACCTGCTCCGAGCTCCTTCCTGGGGCAGCCACCCAACTTCCCAGAGTCACAGAACTTGCTGAGCTGGAAGGGACCCCCAAGGACCACCCAGCCCAACCCTCAGCCCTGCACAGGCCCAGTCCCAAGAGTCCCCTCCTGTGCCCCAGAGAATCAGCCAAACCCTCCTGGAGCTCTGGCAGCCTTGGGGCTGTGCCCACTGCCCTGGGGAGCCTGGGCAGTGCCCAACCAGCCTCTGGGGGAAGAACCTTTCTCTAAAATCCAACCTAAACCTGCCCTAATACAACTTCAGGCCATTCCCTGGGTGCTGTCCCTGGCCCCCCCAGAGCAGAGCTCACTGTCTTCCCCTCTTGTAGGATTTGCCTTGGTCTGCTCCTTTCCCCTCACAGATTTTATTCCTCTTATTAAATTCCTCCAGAAACTTTTGCAGGATCTCCCAACCCACTGCTCGGATGGTTCTGGGAGATGAACCTGCTGAGAAGGGAGAGCTGAGCCAACACACAGCTGGGCACAAGAAGGGGGAAAGTGTGTGCACGTGTCTGGGAGAGGGAGAGGACATGGGAGATGCAGTGATAGTGTCCCTGTGTGAGACAGAGTTCGGCCGGGGGTGTGAGAAAGGAATATCTGAGAGTGAGGGTGTGTGGGTGTGAGGTGTGTGTGAGACTGTGCCTGCTTTTCCGTCCCCACACTCTGAACACCTTTCTGGAGCTCTGCAGTGTTCAAACAGGCTCCAGTTCCCGAAATAATTGACCCACCTTGAGAAGTTCTGGGGTCTGTGGACACCTGGAGGAGAAGAGTTTCCTGCCGGGGCTCAGGACAGGGTTTAGGCAGCTCGTGGGGGTACAACAAGGTGTGCTGGGGGTCATGGCAGGGGCACAGGGGTGTCTAGGGCAGCCCAACCCCTCCTCCTCACTCCAACAGCCTCCTCTTGCTGTCTTCTTTGATGGGGAGGTCAAACATCCACATCACCATCGTGCTCCGGATGGAAAAGGGACAACCAGGCACCTATAGAGTCAGGGTTGAGCTGTAGGTGACCTCAAAAACTCCTGTACAAGGGTGGAATTGTCCTAATTTTGATGTGGTTGTGACAGGTTTGGTTATTTCCCCCTTCCAGGGTCAACCCCACGCTCCCAAATCCCACGGAAGCGCCGTGTGCTCTCCGGGGCCATGTCCCTGGACTCGAAGGCATGGGCAGCACGTAGAGCATGTAAACCCTCCTTATCCCCAAAAAAAAAGTGCTGGCATCGCTGCCAGGGGCTTGGATTTTCCTCCTTGTGTCAGCACTTCACCTCACCAGCCCCGACACGTGCTCAGGGCAGGGAAAACCCGGGCTCGGGTCCCTTTTCCATCGGGAAAAGTCCGACCGCGTCTCTCACCGCGCTCTCCCCACCACCGCCCCCCGGGGGGAGGAGATGTGGTGGCAGGTGCCTCTCTGCGCCCCTTTTTCCCTGTGTTTTGGGGAAGCTGGGAGCGGGGAAACCCGGGATTCGGCGGGTCAGCAAGAAGGAACAAGCCGAGCTGTTTGTGTGAGCGCTCGGGGAGATTCACCTGGAGCCGAGCGGCCGGAGCTGCAGCTCCCGCTCCGAGGGCTGTTTGTGTGTTTTCAAACGAAACAACCCATGGTGCTGGAAACTGGAATTCAGGTCTCCCCACTCCCAGGGGAGTGCCCCGATCCCAGGGCTGTGGAGTCATGCTCGCTCTTGCCCTCTGGAGCTTCAGGTTTTGATTTTATGGATTTTTTTTTTTTGATTTTTTTTTTTTAATCCTTCACTAAGGAGTTTCTCCAGGAAAAGGGAGTGGGGGTGAGCCCCATGTCCTCCTGGATTTGGAGGACGTCAGAGGGAGCTGGGCTGGGGTTTCCCACATCCAGGGAATGCTCACTAATATTTCAGTTGTTAATTGGGAGGGGTGAGCAGGAATTTTGCCTCCTACTCCTGCCTGTCCTGGGAATCTGCCAGTGCCCCACGGTGTGGGATGTGATGGGAACACCCCTGGCCCTGGATTTGCTGGTGACATGGTGCATTGGCCAGAGGTGGCCTGAGACCCTTCTGCCCACGTGCTGGTGCTTTTGGGTTGGGAATTTTCCCTGTCACAACAGGTTTTCCTTGGCCTGTGTTGCCCCTGGGTGACCCATCAGGTGAACCAGGGTGTGAGAGTGAAAGCTGGGATAAAATTTGGCCAGGTTTGGCCTTGCAGCCCCTCGTGGGAGAGTGTTCCCACTGCTGATTCATCCTGGACAGAGCCTCCAAAGGCAGGGAGCCTTCAGAGAGGCCCCTTGGAAAGCGAAGCGCTCCGAAACCCAGCTGGAAAAAAAATCCCTAAACCGGGAAAGCTTTGATATCGCCGGCGTTCGGAGCGAGGAAAGGCTCTTGCACAACTCCCCCCGAGCTCGGTGCTCCCACACTCCCCTCTGGCTTTTGAACAGCCTTTATAGACCCTAAATCCCCCGGGATTTAGGTCTCCTGACCCTCCAAGGCTCTGGAGGCCCCTCTGGAGAGTCGGAGGGTCCCCCCGGCTCCGGTTACGCCGCCGCTCTCCCGAGTTCTCTCGTTGGGTCTCAAGCGCGTCGAGTTGGTGCCTGTGGGCAAATCACTTCCACCTCTCTAAGATCTGGCTGTAAAACAAGGCTAATAACCCCAAATTACCTACCTGTGAGAATTAATGAGATCATACTCGCCGAGCCCTTTGAAGGCAGGAGGCATTACAGAAGCACCGGGGCATTATTACAGAGTGTGTTTTTAATATACGTCTAGTTTCACTTACAAATTGGAGTTTTGCTCCCCTTTTGGACTAAACAGCACTAATTAGACGTGGAAGGGGAGGAAATAAATGTTTCCAGTGTTGCTCAGGCCTGGAAACCAGTTAATCTCAGGGTGCTTGGGTTTAATTGCGTCTGAAAAGACGTGGAGAAAATGGGTAATGAGCTGAGAACGCTTGAACTTGGGGTTTATTGTTCCCTAAACTCTTGCTCCTGCTAAGGTACAAAATGCCAGTAAAACGGGGGAGAACTGGAGGGTTTTGTTGTTGTTTGTTTGGGAATGTGGAGGTAAAATAATTCTTATTATTCTGTTTAATGTCTCACTCCTCCTCCCTAAATCTCTGGGAGAGCTCCCCCCTGCTTTGGCAAAGGGGGAAACAAAAAGCCCGAGGAGGAGGTGGTGATGTTTGCTCAGGGTCAGGTTAATCAGATCTTGGCAATTTAAGAAAACAGGTGGAAAACACGCTGTGGCCACTCACCTCACCTGCAGGGGCTTCTCTTGTTTTCATTTGAGCCAATTCCACTCAGTTTAAGCTCGTTTTGGCTGAGTGGGTTTAAAGGTTGGGTTGGGGTTGGGCTGTCCCAGCACAGACAGGATGTGGAGCTGTTGGAGGGAGCCCAGAGGAGGCACCAAGATGATGAGAGGATGGAGCAGCTCTGCTGGGAGGAAAAGGTGGAGAACTGGGATTGCCCAGCCCGGAGAGGAGAAGTTTTGGGGTGACCTGACTGTGACCTTCCAGGACCTGAAGGAGCGACAAGAAAGATGGAAAAGAAATTTTTACAGGAGCAGTGACAGGATAAAGGGGAAGAGATTCAAGGGGGGGGTGAAAGAGGGGAGATTTTAGGTGGGATATTGGGAAGGAATTGTTGGCTGGGAGGGTGGGGAGGACCTGGAATGACTTTCCCAGAGAAGCTGTGGCTGCCCCTGGATCCCTGGAAGTGTCCAAGGCCAGTTTGGAGCAACCTGGGCTGGTGGAAGGTGTCCCTGCCCGGGGCAGAGGGTTGGAATGAGATGATCTTTCAGGTCCTTTCCAACCCAAAGCATTCCATGATTCCCTGGACTAAGCTCAACCCCTGACTTGGGCTGGTGCCTGTACCCAGGGGAAATCTGGGACACTTGAAGCCCAGCACATCCTAGATTTCCCACTTCTGGGAAATCTTCTTCCTTTACAGAGTCAGATCACAGGATCATGGAATCATTCAGGTTGGAAAAGCCCTCTGAGATCATCAAGTCCAACCATGAATTAACCCAGCACTGCCAAGGCCACCACTGACCCACGTCCCTAATTTTAGGTGTCCCTGGCTAAGGAGAAGCCCCACTGGGATGTGTCCTGAGGACTTTTGATCCATGAGCATCCAAAGGGTCAGTGAAGGTGCTGTAGGTCCGTGTGTGGGAGCCAAACAACAAATCTAAAAAATTTATCATCATCATTATTATCATTAAAACAAGGAAACAAGCTGCAAACTTGAAAACAAATTGTTGTTCCTCTGCCAAGTGTAGAAGTGCCCACGTGATTTTTTTTTTTTTTATTTTCAAGTTAAAAAGAAAAAGAAAAAAAGGAAATATCCCTCCCAAATCCGAAATGGAATTTAAAGATGGGAAAAGGGAGGATTTTTTCCCTCCACTCTCACTTCTCACTCTGGAAGGATTTAGCCAGGAAGAATTTAATCTGGAAGGATTTAGTCAGGAAGGATTAAAACTGGAAGAATTTAGTCAGGAAGGATTTAATCTGGAAGGATTTCCTCCTGGAAAGGGTGGGCAGGCATTGGAAGGGGAGGTGGAGCCCCATCCCTGGAGGTGTCCAAGGAATCCCGGACGTGGTCATGGTCTGGTTGACAAGGTGAGGATCAGTCAAAGGTTGGACTTGATGATCTCAGAGGTCCTTTCCAACCTCAACAATTCTGATTTTCTTCATCTCCCTCCTTCTCTGAAAAGCTTCCACCGGGGATATTGATCCCTAATTTTGTCATCTATGCCCTGATCAAGGACTTGAGTTTTTCTACCCTGAGAGGAGTCAAAAAATACATCAACGAGTCACTTCCCCAGAATTTCTGGCTCCTGATCACAAGGTGCAGCTTTTGAGAGGATATTGTCTCGTGTCTTGCTGTGAATCTCCTGCTAAAATCTTAATTGCAGAGAATTAAGGGGTCTGAATTTGCTGAATCTGCTGAATTTGTAACAGAATTGAGCCAGCAAGGTCTTGCTGGGTGGCTGTGGGTTGGAGACCTCCTGAAAAAGTGTCCTCTGGAATATTTTGACTCCTTTTGAGTCAAACAGAATCGATTTCCCTGGGAAACTGGGTTCATGATGATTTTAGGAGCCTGATTTCTGTTGGTGGCTGTCGGGAAAGACAATTCTGAGGAGCTGTGATGGATCCCACGTGGCACTGCTGTGTCCACGCCTGGGAACTGGACTCACCTCTGGTTTAGTCATCAGGAAAAGGCATTTTCAGGGAGTAGGAGTCAGGTCTTCCCCCTCCAGTCCTCTGGATTCCCAGGAAACATCTCTAAGTGTTTAAGGGAACCATATTAGGAGGGTGTTTGGGGCTATTTTTGTTTGTTGGGAGCAAAGGAGCACGTTGCAAAATCCCAAGGAAAACTGTGCATCCCCATCACTGGAAACCGTTCCTGGGTCTGGAAGTGGTGGTGTGGAATTCCACGGCTTTCTGTTTTCCTGGAACCTTAGAAACAACCCTGACTAAAGAAGTTGTGGGAGGATATGTCTTTGCTTTTCCACCCCTTCATCCCTGGGGAGTTGAATCAGGAAAACCCAAGCTCCACAAGTCAGGTGGGGATTTTAGGGAATGAGTCTGAAACGACATCTAGGTCCAAGGAGGCTTTGGGGGACAAATTGTGTCCTGGAAAAGTGCTGGAAACACTGCTTGACACTGACTGTGGGCAGGGAACACCTGAGAGAAATGACCATTGTCCTTCAGACTCCAGAGGGATTTGGGAACACGTTGAACAGCACCCAGGGAATGGCTGGAGCTGTGCCAGGGCAGGGGCAGGTTGGATCTCAGGGGAAGGTTCTTCCCCCAGAGGCTGGTTGGGCACTGCCCAGGCTCCCCAGGGCAGTGGGCACAGCCCCAAGGCTGCCAGAGCTGCAGGAGGGTTTGGCTGATCCTCTGGGGCACAGGGGGGGACTCTTGGGGCTGGGCCTGTGCAGGGCTGAGGGTTGGACTGGGTGATCCCCGTGGGTCCCTTCCAGTTCAGCACATTCTGGGATTCTGGGATTCCGTGAATCTCATTTTTGGCCCAATTTGCAGCTCCCTGGGAGCTGCTCAGAGAAGACGATTGGGCTGGTTGAGATAAACAGAAAGAAGAGAAGTTTTTAAGACAATTTATTGAATTTGGAGGCCCAGGAGATTTGGGATTTATGTCCAGCTCTCCCCAGACTTGCTGTGTGACCAGGGCGTGTTTCTCACCTCCAAAGTGGGATCATGAAATGGTTTGAGTTAGAAGGGACCTTAAAGATCATCTCATTCCACTCCCTGCCGTGGGCAGGGACACCTCCCACTATCCCAGGTTACTCCAAGCCCCCTCCAACCCTGCCTTGGACACTCCCAGGGATGAGGCATCGTGTCCTAAACAGGATTTGCACGGAAAGAGGGGAAATGAAGGTGACTTCAGATCATGGTTTTCTCCTCTTGTCCTTCCCTTGGGTGTCTCCCCTTGGTCTGTCCCTTCATGAAGGGGATCCCAACTTTGCTCCCCTGGGACAGGCAGGGCTGCTGAGTCCTGGCCACTGGTGGCTCTTCCTGGAGGGACAGGAGACACTGTTTTTGGGGTCTGCTTCCCCCAACTGACCCTTGCTGCCGGGGTGGCTTTGGGGGCTCCCAAACCTCTGCTGTTTAATGACCTGATGCTCCATCTCAGCTCAAATCTTGACTCATTTCTAACTAAAAGTTCTGCCGAGGTTCAGGAGCGTTTCAAACTCATCTCAGCTCCCTGTGTGTGGGGAGTGTGGGCAGCAAGTGGGAACTGTGACTTTGTCAGGATTTTCCTGCCCTGCCTTTGGTCAGGATGAATTTTATGCTTTGGGTTGTTTCACAAATGTATTTGGGTTTTAAAGCTCACGGAGAAGGTTCTGGTGAAAGGTTGAACAGGACGTCCAGCCTGGAGAAAAGAAGGCTCCAGGGAGAGCTGAGAGCCCCTTGCAGGGCCTAAAGGGGCTCCAGGAGAGCTGGAGAGGGACTGGGGACAAGGCATGGAGGGACAGGACACAGGGAATGGCTTCAGACTGGAAAAGGGGAGATTTGGGTGGGATATCAGGAAGGAATTGCTGTCTGTGAGGATGAGGAGGCCCTGTCCCAGGTTGGGCAGAGAAGCTGTGGCTGCCCCTGGATCCCTGGAATTGTCCAAGGCCAGGTTGGAGCAAGCTGGACTAGTCCAAAGTGTCCCAGTCCATGGCAGGGGGTGGAACCGAATGGTCTTTAAGGTCCCTTCCAACCCAAACCATCCCGCGATTCCAGAATTACGATCTCCTCAGATCCAAGCGCTCAACTTTGGGAAATTCTGGCAGCCTGGGAGCTTCCAAAGGGTGACATCAACCTTCCCCTTCTCCTTTGAAAGCCAGGGGAGGGAGCCGAGCCCTGCGGCAGCGCCGGGGGTGGGAGCGGGGCAGCCCCCGCGGTGTCGGTACCATGGACAGCGCTGGGGACGGAGCCTCCTCCTCCCGGAGCTCAGGGTGGGACATTGTCCCCCCTCTCCTCCCTGCCCTCAGCTTTTGGGGTGTTTTCTGGCAGCAGCAGCTTTTCTTTTATGGAAACATCCACGAAACAGCCCCTGGATTTGGCAGCGCAGGGGAGGTACCTGCGTGCTTGACTTTGCCACACCAGGAGTTCTCCATCTGCCTCAAGGAAAAAGGAGTTTTCCCCTCAAAAAGCAGAGAATTTGGCTCGTTAAAATCTGTCTCTGACCCCCCCCCCCCCCGTGGATCAGTGTCTTGTAGCACTGTGGAGAGCCGGAATATCAGGAGGGAAAATGTGTAATACAGGTATTTCTGGGAAAGGGGATTTTACTCTCTGAGGGTGGTGAGGTGCTGGAAGAGATTCTCCAGAGAAACTGTGGCTGCCCCTGAATCCCTGGAAGGGTCCAAGGCCAGGTTGGACAGGGCTTGGAGCAACCTGGGCTAGTGGAAAGTGTCCCTGCCCATGGCAGGGGTGGCACTGGATGGGCTTTGAAGTCCCTTCCAACCCAAACCATTCCAAGATTCTGTGAATGTGATGATGAGGAGCTTGTCTGAGTCTGGCCCTGTTTTGGGAAGGAGGAGAACAATGTCCACGTCACAGAGACAAGGCTGGAGGAAGGATCAAGCACTGATCTTGTTCCAGCTGCTCCAGGCAGGGACTGGTGGCCAAAACATGACATTTTCTTTCTCCTTTTCTGGGAGCAAAGGGAAAATTGTGTCTCAGATGACACATCTTCCCTGGCAGGGTGGGGAGGCCCTGGCACAGGTTGCCCAGAGAAGCTGTGGCTGCCCCTGGATCCCTGGAAGTGTCCAAGGCCAGGCTGGAGCAACCTGGGATAGTGGGAGGTGTCCCTGCCCATGGCAGGGGGTGAATTGGATAATCTTTAAGGTCCCTTCCAATCCAAACCATCCTATCATTCTGTGACTGGTTTCTGGGGTGGGAATCTCTGAGGAATTCCTGCTCCAAAGGGTCAAGGACAGGTCACAGAGCTTGTTCTGGAAGCTGAGGGAGTTTCCCTTTTGCGGCATCCCCTCTTTCACCCCGAGGAAGGAGCGCTGAGGGAAGATTAGAAACACCTTGCATGTTCAGCACCTCTAATTTAATGTGGAGAAGAAGAAGGAGAAGACCCACCTTTGAGCCTGGGGAGGAGAGCAGGGCCCAGCAAAGCGGCTGCAGATGGTAATCGGGCTCAGGGGCGAACACGAAAGAGCTTAAACTGCAAAAGGGAGGTAATTGCAAAACCTCAGGTGAGAAACCCCCCTCGGAGCACTGCCCTGCTCCACCCGGGATCGGGACAGGGGTGCTGAGTGTGGGGAATTGAGGACATCAAAGCAGCAGCTCTGCATTACCCGGCAGCTCTGAGAGAGGCTGAGGAACCCGTTCAGCCATCTCGTAAACACCAGAGGTGCAGAAGGGCTGCCAGCTCCTCCTGCTGTGGGAATCACCCAGATTCCAGCTGTTCTTAGAATCATAGAATCAGCTGGGTTGAAGGGACCTCTGAGATCATCAAGTCCAACCCTTGATCCAACCCCGCCGTGGTTCCCAGCCCATGGCACTGATGCCACATCCAGTCTTGTCTTAAACACCTCCAGGGATGGAGAATCCCCCACTTCCCTGGGCAGCCCATTCCAATGGCTGAGCACCCTCTCTGCAAAGAAATTCTTTCTAATCTCCAACCTAAACCTCCCCTGGCACAGCTTTAGACCAAGCCCTCTTGTCTTGCTGATGGTTGCCTGGGAAAAGAGACCAACTCCCCCCTGGCTCCCCCCTCCTGTCAGGGAGTTGCAGAGAGTGAGGAGGTCTCCCCTGAGCCTCCTCTTCTCCAGGCTGAACAGCCCCAGCTCCCTCAGCCTCTCCTCATGGGAATTGTGCTCCAGTCCCTCTCCCAGCCTCGTTGCTCTCCTCTGGTGAATTGTGGGCTGGTGATTCCCAAGGAGTTGGGCTTCCAGCACCAGGTGGACGCTCGACCACCAGCTGGGTGTTTCTCCATGGTTGCATCCATAGGTGGATTTAAAGGGTGATTTGTCTCACACTTCCAGCAAACAGGGATAAAACCCTCTGGGGGCTGATGCTTTGCCACGGTCAAATCGTGTTCCAGGCCAGAACAGCCTTGTCTGCAACCTTTGTCCGGGTGGGGCTCCGGTTCCGAGGCCAGTGGTGGATGGATGAGGTGACCCCAGGGATGGGTGTTCTGGGAAGTTGTCAGGGAAGTGGTTCAGGCACTGAAAGGACTCGGAATCATGGAATGGTTTGGGTTGGAAGGGACCTTAAAGACCATCTCATTCCAACCCTCTGCCCCAGGCAGGGACACCTTCCACCAGCCCAGGTTGCTCCAGCCTGGCCTTGGACACTTCCAGGGATCCAGAGGCAGCCACAGCTTCTCTGGGAAATTCATTCCAGGGCCTCTCCACCCTCCCAGCCAGGGATTCCTTCCCAATATTCCATCTAACCCTGCCCTCTGGCACTTTGTAGCCATTCCCCCTTGTCCTGTCCCTAATTCCTGTCTGCAGCTTCCTTGTAGGCCCCTTCAGATCCTGGAAGAACATCAGGAATCATCTCATCTGTATTTCAGAAATGTCTGGAAGTTCCATCAAAGATCCCATGGAAGGTTCCAGTTCTTCCAGTGGCAGGTGTCCCTGTCCATGGCAGGGGGTTGGAATGGGATGATCTTTAAGGTCCCTTCCATCCCAAACCATTCCATGGGTCTCGGATCGCTGTGCTCAGTGCTGTACAAACACTCCTCGTTCTGAGATGTTTGTATTCCATGGAAGGAGCTGGATTATGGATTCCATTTCTCCTTTGGGAAGCGACTCAGGCTTTGTAATATCTTTCAGGCTGAGGGACGGAGGAGTTTGTAGCCTTTGGGAAGGATGAGTTGGATATTGCAGTGCTGTAATCCAGAGGATTGGGACAACCAGAGCTGCTCAGGATTCCTGAGCCCCGCACTGGGAAAGGATCGTCCTGGGAGGGACTTTCTTCCCATGTTTGACACCAGGACGGCCCCAGGTGTGAGAGAGGACGTTGTGATCCTGGGAAGGCTGAGTTCTTGTGTTCTTCTGGCCCTCTGGAGCTGAGGGAACTGGAAGGGATTGTCTCTGCTGGAGATCCTTGGTCAGTAAGATCCTGGGCCTGCCAAGGTTGGGCTCCACTCCACTCGAGGATCTCCCACCACCTCCTGGCTGAGGAGTTTCCCAGTTTCTCCCAATCCATCGGCTGCTCCTCCTCAGTGCCAGAGCTTCCTTTGGGTACCACCAGTGGGTTGTCTCCGGGTGCTGCCCTGGATTAGGCAACGTCCTCCCCACCACCAGAGCCCCCAGGGGACCTTGGGGACAGGTTTCCTACACGCCCGGACAAGCAACCCCAAAAACTGTTTCTCGGTTACAAGTTTCCCACAGCCCAAGAAATTCCTGACAGGGGCCACACCTGCCTCTGAACTCGTTTAACACCAGCCTTGAAACGGGGAGGGGGAAGCCGATAGGGACTGGAATCCGCTGGAAAACACGGAGCCCAACCCAGCGGGAACATCTCCACCCCAGCGGGAACATCCCCAACCCAGTGGGAACGTCTCCACCCCGGGCAAAACTGTCCTCTGCAGAGGAGGTGACAAATGGCAACTCCAACACTCATCTCCACCCTGGGGGAGGGAGGGATCCCATGGAGAATCCCGGCGCTCCCAAGAACCAGGATCATCCCTCAGCAGAGCCCTGAGCCGGGTGTGGGCTCTGGAGCCCCTCTGGAATTCTTGGGTGGGTTTGGACACTCGTGTTCTCCCGGCGACAAATACACCCCATTTTTATTTTGTGCTTTGGAACAAGTTTTTCCAGGTCTGGAAGTGTCCCAAGCGTGAAGAAGGGGGGGGAAAAAAAATAAAAATAAATGATATTTCAGCTGCTTAAAGATTCATGGGAACACCTCTGGGAGGTTTTGGTGTCATTTATCCTGAGCCTGAAAACAAAAACTTTGATTTTTGAATGGAGACCCCTGAAATTTAGGGCAATAAAACTGAGGAAAACCGAATCGTTGAGAATTTTAGGATGCAAATATTCCCATCTAAAAACAGTCTTACTCAGAATAAAACCTTGGAATCAGTAATACTTGTGATTATGGGCTCGAAATTTGAAACGGCTTCGACTGGAAAATAGAATGAAATAATTCAGACTTTTCTTGCTGCCTTAATTAATTTTTGAGTGGTATTTTTTTAGATTAATTTTTCAGTGATTTTTTAAGAGTAATTTTTGAGTCATATTTTTTTTAGAGTAATTTTTCAGTGCTATTTTTTTAGATTAATTTTTGAGTGGCATTTTTTTGATAAATTTTTGAGTGGTATTTTTTAAGAGTAATTTTTGAGTGGCATTTCTTTAGATTGATTTTTGAGTGGTGTTTTTTTAGAATAATTTTTGAGTTGTATTTTTTTTAGAGTAACTTTTCAGTGGTATTTTTTTAGAGTAATTTTAGAGTTGTATTTTTTTAGATTAATTTTTGAGTGCTATTTATTTAAAGTAATTTTTCAGTGATATTTTTATAGTAATTTTTCAGTGATTTTTTTAGAGTAATTTTTGAGTTGTATTTTTTTAGAGTAACTTTTCAGTGGTATTTTTGTAGATTAATTTTTGAGTGGTATTTTTTTAGATTAATTTTCAAGTGGTATTTTTTAAGAGTAATTTTTCAGTGGTATTTTTTGAGTAATTTTTCAGTGGTTTATTTTTAGAGTAATTTTTGAGTGGTATTTTTTAAAAGTAATTTTTGAATAGTGTTTTTTTAAATTAATTTTTCAGTGGTATTTGTTTTGATTAATTTTTGAATAGTAATTTTTTAGATTAATTTTTGAGTGGTATTTATTAAAAGTAATTTTTCAGTGATATTTTTAATCGTAATTTTTCAGTGATTTTTTAGAGTAATTTTTGAGTTGTATTTTTTTAAGAGTAACTTTTCAGTGGTATTTATTTAGAGTAATTTGTCAGTTATTTTTTTTAGAGTAATTTTTCAGTGGTATTTTTTGAGTAATTTTTCAGTGATATTTTTTTAGAGTAATTTTTCAGTGGTATTATTTTTAGATTAATTTTTGAATAGTAACTTTTTAGATTAATTTTTGAATGTTTTTTTTTTAGGTTAATTTTGAGTGGTGGTTTTTTAGATTAATTTTCAAGTGGTATTTTTTTAGATTAATTTTTGAGTCGTATTTTTTTAGAATAACTTTTCAGTGCTATTTTTTAGAGTAATTTTTGAGTGGTATTTTTTTAGATTAATTTTTGAGTGGTATTTTTTAAGATGAATTTTTGAGTGGTATTTTTTTAGGTTAATTTTCGAGTGATATTTTTTTAGAGTAACTTTTCAGTGGTATTTTTTAGATTAATTTTTGAGTGGTGTTTTTTTAAGTTAATTTTTGAGTGGTATTTTTTTAGAGTAATTTTTCAGTGGTATTTTTTAGATTAATCTTTGAATAGTAATTTTTTAGATTAATTTTTGAATGGTAATTTTTTTAGATTAATTTTTCAGCGGTGTTTTTTTAGGATAATTTTTTTCAGATTAAATCCCAATCTTCTGTAAAAGTCAAATGCTACAAAATAAAGGTTTTCCTCCAACTCCACTCCGTGACCTTTAGGAAATTATTTTATTTGAATGATTTTTCTACGTGATAAAGTTATTTTGTTGGTTTTTTTTTTTTTAATTCTTCTGGCTCCAGAGGAGAAGAATCAGCTCCTCAAGCTGCCAGGCCTGGGTCTGCATGATTGAGTTTCCCAAGATGGGATTAATTAATTATTAATTGTGTGACCACGTTGCAGGAAAGGTGAGACCCCCTCAATACTTTAAAGGGGTTAAAAGGTACAAACTTGAATTACACACCTCAGGAATTGCCTTTTTTTTTGGTATATTCTCATTATTTACCTAAATAGAAGACAGAAAACTTGACTTTTTTTTTTCCCTGCCAGGTCTCTCGGGACTTTTCCCTCCCTTCCCCTGTTCCAGCCCCTCCTTGCACATCGTGGTTCTCCTTTCTTTGTCCAGCACACACAGAAATTCCCAGCCCAGCCCAAACTTGTCCAAGGTCTATTTTAGTCTCCTGGGTGACACCCAAACAGGTGTAAAATCCCTGGAGTCAGCAGAGCTGGGACAGGGGAACAGAGGGGACAACTGGGGCTCTTACAGGGACTGACAGGACAAGGGGAATGGCTTCCAATGACATTGGAGGAAGGAATTCCTGCCTGGGAAGGTGAGGAGGCCTTGGAAGGAGTTTCCCAGAGAAGCTGTGGCTGCCCCTGGAGCCCTGGAAGTGTCCAAGGCCAGGTTGGAGCAACCTGGGCTGGTGGAAGGTGTCCCTGC
Organism: Corapipo altera; assembly: GCF_003945725.1. NCBI lineage: Eukaryota > Metazoa > Chordata > Aves > Passeriformes > Pipridae > Corapipo > Corapipo altera. The sequence goes on from NW_020884936.1 coordinate 4,134,310, forward strand.
CCGTGGAACTGGATCTTTAAGGTCCCTTCCAACCCAACCCATTCCAGGATTCTGGAGCCCCTCTGCTCTGGAGCCAGGCTGGGAGAGCTGGGGGGGTT
>NW_020884936.1:4134807-4151244 GCF_003945725.1 Corapipo altera
CCCCCCAGCTCTCCCAGCCTGGCTCCAGAGCAGAGGGGCTCCAGCCCTGGCAGCAGCTCTGGGGCCTCCTCTGGACTCTCTCCAGCATCTCCACGTCCTTGTGCTGTTGTTCCCAGGGCTGGAGGCATCTCTGCAGGGGGGTCTCCCATGGGTGGATTAGAGGGGCAGTAATTGGGGTTTTCAGCCCAATATTTGCAGAAGTGCCTCCATGGGACCAGTTTTTGCTGTCCCTGCCCCTGGGAGTGTCCCTCGAGGGAGAGCCAGACTTTGCTGCCAGAGCAGGGCTTGGAGAATGAGCTCCACAGGTGGCTTGAGGGGAAACCAAGGTCCTGTGGTGGGCACTGGGCATCAGGGGGAGGAAATGAGGCAGGAGCTGGGGGCAGTCCAGGCTCCCCTTCCTCTGGGGGTGCTACACTGAGCACAGCTCTCTGAACGGGGTCTTTGCAGCTTAACTGGGGCTACCAGGCCTTTGGAAATGGCCAGGAAGGCAAAAGAAGCCACTCTGAGCTGAGAACAGGGTCTGGAAAATGCCAGGCTGCCCTGGCACTGCCACGGCCCAGGAGCTGTGGGATGTGTCCCCTCTGGCTCATCCTGCCACCAGCTGGGAGAGGACAAGGGGTGCTGGGTTTAAATTAAAAGAGGGTTGATTTGGGTTAGTTATAAGGCCAGTTTTTTTACAATAAGGGTGGTGAAACACTGGAAAAGGTTGCTCAGAGGGGTGGTGGGTGTCCCCTCCCTGGAAGTGTCCAAGGCAAGGTTGGAAAGGGCTTGGAGCAACCTGGGATAGTGGAAGGTGCCCCTGCTCATTTCAGAGGGGTTGGACAAGATGAACTTTAAAGGTCCTTTACATCCCAAACTATTCCATGATTCTATGCACAGGACTAATGGATTAAATGGATTATTTCCTTCAGGAGTTGCACCAAATCTTCTGGAGTTATTGGATCCTCCCTGGAGCTCAGACACCTCCCTGGAGATGACCTCCACTTCCAAGGGCTTCTTGCCCTTCAAGGTCCTCTTGGCCTTCAGACCCAACTCTGCTGCTGGAGGATGTGGCATTAGGGGTCAAGGGCTCCTCCTGCAGCTCCAGGGGGAGCCTGGCCAGGCAGGAATGCACTTGGGGAGAGTCCTCTGGAGTCTGGGAAGGCACCAGACACCCCCAGTAATTAGAGACCTCATTGGACCTGAGCAGAGGTGACAGCAGGGCCTCATTTGGGTAGTGCTGAGCCTCTGGGAGCTGGGCTTGCAGTGTGAGTGATCTGCCAGCCCAGCCTGGGCATCCTGTCCCAACGTGCCTCTGACCCCGGGCCCGCAGGTCCCGGTGCCTCCAGGGAATGCTGAGTCCAGGTTTTGGGCTGCTGGAGTGAGGAGCAGACCCACCCTCAGATCAGGAGATAGAGAGGGCTGGGAGGCTGAGACAGAGGTCTGATGCAACAGCTGAGCTGGGAGGAAAGAAGGTGAGGGGGGGGGTGACTTTCCTGGGCAAGTTTTTTTCCTCATAATCTTCTTTATTTGATGGTTTCTTGCAAAGCTTTTACAGAATCACAGAATTCCAGAATGTGCTGAGCTGGAAGGGACCCCCAAGGACCATCCAGCCCAACCCTCAGCCCTGCACAGGCCCAGCCCCAAGACTCCCCCCCTGTGCCCCAGAGGATCAGCCAAACCCTCCTGCAGCTCTGGCAGCCTTGGGGCTGTGCCCACTGCCCTGGGGAGCCTGGGCAGTGCCCAACCAGCCTCTGGGGGAAGAACCTTTGCCTGAGATCCAACCTGAGCCTGTCCTGGCACAGCTCCAGCCATTCCCTGGGTGCTGTCCCTGGTCCCTCCAGAGCAGAACTCAGTCCCTGCCCCTCCCCTGCCCCTGCCCAGGCAGTTGTTGGTCACAGTTTAAATGCTGCTGCTACTGAACCTCTCAATTTTTGGCCAGAAACGTCCCAAACTGTGCAGCAGAACTGTGTGTTTGACCTGTGTCACACAAAATATGTGCCTTCAGCTCATGTTTGGGTGGCTTGGAGGCCAAAAGGAGGCTTTTAGGGGAGTTTTCTTTCAGCACAGCTCCTGGTTGGCTGTGGATCATCCTTTCTCAGGATCCTTTCCATGGATGGTTCTTTCTCAGTCCCCAGCCCTGGAGGTGTCCCAGGAAGGCCTGGCTGTGGCACTCAGTGCTCTGGGCTGGGGGACAAGGTGGGGATGGGGCACAGGGTGGACTTGTTGATCTTGGAGGGCTTTTCCAACCTCAGTGATCCCGGGATTCCGTGGTTCTCACTGCAGGGACACCAAAGAGCAGCTGCAGGTGGTCAGAGCATCCCCATGGACTGGGGCAAAAACCAAGTGGTGCAGGTTGAAGGCTCGACCCTCTGTTGTGATGTTGCAACTGGGGCTTGTCCTCAAACCACCCAATTTGGGGTTTTCTGAGCAAAAGGGAAGCAAAGAGATTCCTTTGCTCTTGTACCACTTGAAGCCCCCACAACCATGCCCCTGAAAATCCCAAAATCATGAGGAGGGCTTTCAAACCAGCCCCAGAACAGTCCTTAGTGGAGCTGCTGTTGTGTTTTGGGGGGGTGGTGATGAGATTTCACTTGTTTGAATGTGTGTTGTGGAATTCCCATCCCTGGAAGTGTCCAAGGCCAGGTTGGACAGGGATTGGAGGAACCTGGGATAGTGGAAGGTGTCCCTGCCTGTGGAACTGGATCTTTAAGGTCCTTTCCAATCCAAAGCATTCCAGGATTCTGGAGCCCCTCTGCTCTGGAGCCAGGCTGGGAGAGCTGGGGGGGTTCCCCTGGAGAAGAGAAGGCTCCAGGGAGAGCTGAGAGCCCCTGGCAGGGCCTAAAGGGGCTCCAGGAGAGCTGGAGAGGGACTGGGGACAAGGTATGGAGGGACAGGACACAGGGAATGGCTTCCCACTGCCAGAGGGCAGGGATGGATGGGATACTGAGAGGGAATTCTTGTCTATGACTGTGGGGAGGCCCTGGAATGAATTTCCCAGAGAAGCTGTGGCTGCCCCTGGATCCCTGGAAGTGTCCAAGGCCAGGTTGGAGCAACCTGGGCTAGTGGAAGGTGTCCCTGCCCACAGCAGGGGGATGAAACAAGATGATCCTTAAAGTCCCTTCCAACCCAATCCAATCCACTATTTTATGATTCTCTGATTCAACGTCACATGTAGCTTTTCCCTTCCCTTTGGGGCAGTGAATGATCACAAAATTGTAATAATCCAGGCCTGGTTCCACTTGTGGCTCACAAGGAGCAGCTCACTGCGCCAAGAACTGTCTCCTGTGGCTCTGATTTTATTCTTCTGAGGGTCAGAGAGGAGACAGCGGGACAAAGTTCCTTCCATGTGCAAATTACCATTGAGAGGACACTCTGGAGTTTTCATCCCTGTCATAAAGCTCTCTTTTATTTTCCTGAAAAGAATCTTTAAACATCTCTTTGTCCTGTTGATGGTGCCTGTGCAGGGAGGGAAGGAATAAGGCAGAGATGGATTTGGGATTTGGAGAATCATGGAGTGGTTTGGGTTGGAAGGGAACTTAAAGATCATCTCATTCTGCCCCCTGCCATGGGCAGGGACACCTTCCACTAGACCACGTTGCTCCAACCTGGCCTTGGACACTTCCAGGGATCCAGGGGCAGCCACAGCTTCTCTGCCCAACCCGAGCCAGGGCCTCTCTCCCTTTATAATCAAGAAATTTTTCCCAATATCCCACCTAAACCTTCCCTCCTTCAGTTTAAGGAAGTTCCCCTTGTCCTGTCACCCCATGCCCTCCCGAAACATCTCTCTCCATCCCCCTTTTAACCCCCCTTTAGGCACTGAAGGGGCTCTAAGCTCTCCAATTCCAGCAGGGTGACACATCCCAGGGAAGCAGGAAAGCTGGATGGAGGCTCAGGCAGAGCTGATTTATGGCAGCGGAGAAAATGCACCGAAGGGATCCCAATTTCATTTGTGGCTGGAGGAGGAGGAGGGTGGAGGGGTCAGCCTGGGCTCTGGGCAGGCTGGTGCTTGTGAGATGGGGGGCACGACCTGCTGGGGCTGGTGGTGCCAGCGAGTCTGTGTGGAGAACAAAGGGATGTGCCAACACTCCCTGCCGAGTCCTGCTCTGTGCTGCACTGCTGGAGAAGGCACTGAAGGCTGACTCTGCTCCAAGGCAGGAATTGGGGTGCTCCTCGGGGCTGGAGGCAGTGCAGGGGGTGAGGAGAAGGGTTGTAGGGGCAGAGGAGCCATTGGTGGGGCAGAACTCAGCGGTGCCCTGGCACCCAGGAGAGCCAACCTGTCCTGGGGGGCATCAGGGAGGGGATTGTCCCGCTCTGCTCTGCCCTGGGGTGGCCTCTCCTGCAATATTGGGGTAGTTTGGGGGGACACAATGGGAGATATGGAGCTGTTGGAGTGTCCAAAGGAGGGCAGTGAAGGTGGGGAAGGGCCTTGATTGGAAGCCGTGGGAGGGCACTGAGGGCACTTGGGGTGTTCAGCTGGAGCAGAGGAGACTGAGGGGAGACCTCATTGGGGTCTTCAACATCCTCAGGAGGGGCAGGGACTGAGCTCTGCTCTGGGGAGACCAGGGACAGCACCCAGGGAATGGCTGGAGCTGTGCCAGGGCAGGCTCAGGTTGGATCTCAGGGAAAGGTTCTTCCCCCAGAGGCTGGTTGGGCACTGCCCAGGCTCCCCAGGGCAGTGGGCACAGCCCCAAGGCTGCCAGAGCTCCAGGAGGGTTTGGCTGATCCTCTGGGGCACAGGGGGGGACTCTTGGGGCTGGGCCTGTGCAGGGCTGAGGGTTGGGCTGGGTGGTCCTTGGGGGTCCCTTCCAGCTCAGCACATTCAGTGACTCTGTCATTCTGTGACATGCCCAGGGTTCTGCAAGGGGATGTCAGGGAAGAGGATTTACCCTAAAAAACTCTCCCCTGCCTCTTGCACCGAGGAAAGGAAAGGTGAATCCAGTCTCTCAGTCCCTAAATCCACCTTTCTGCCTGCTTTGGGTGCCTGCTGAGCTCAGTTTCCCCGGGGAGCAGCAGCAGGAGGGTGGGTAGGGGAGGAACAAGACTGGTGAAGGGACTGGAGCACAATTCCCATGAGGAGAGGCTGAGGGAGCTGGGGCTGTTCAGCCTGGAGAAGAGGAGGCTCAGGGGAGACCTCCTCACTCTCTGCAACTCCCTGACAGGAGGGGGGAGCCAGGGGGGGGTTGGTCTCTTTTCCCAGGCAACCATCAGCAAGACAAGAGGGCTCGGGCTTCAGCTGTGCCAGGGGAGGTTTAGGTTGGAGATTAGAAAGAATTTCTTTGCAGAGAGGGTGCTCAGCCATTGGAATGGGCTGCCCAGGGAAGTGGGGGATTCTCCATCCCTGGAGGTATTGAAGGTGAGACTGGATGTGGCATCAGTGCCATGGGCTGGGAACCACAGCGGGGTTGGATCAAGGGTTGGACTTGATGATCTCGGAGGTCCCTTCCAACCCAGCTGATTCTGTGATTCTGTGATTCTGTGAACCAGCAGGAGGGTGGGCAGGTGATGACCAGGCTGCCGGTGGCAGCTGAGATAAAAAAAGCGATTCAACTTTTCCTTTTCCCTTCCCTAAACGGAACCAGCGGCTGGGAAGGGGCAGGAATGCGGCTCCCGGTTCCCGTCCGTTCAGGAGCTCGGGGGCTGCGGGGCTGTCACCGCAGTGCCACCGCTCGGCACTTCACACCTCTCACCTGCGGCATCTCCGGGCTGGATAAACACCCACTCAGCTCCTGGCATGCCAGGGGCTCTCTGGTTCTTTTGATCTAGCCCGGGAGAGGGCGGGGAATCGGGAGCGGGGAGATAAAAGAACAGAGATAACAAATGAAATAATGCCCTGTTACAAATCGGCACCTCCGCCGCCCGCCGGAGCAGGAGCTGTGTCAGAGCCGGGAGTCTGGGGCCTTCCAGAGATGCTCTCCTTGATCCTGACCTCTGGAAGCACCTTGGGACAGTCACATGGCTCTGGGGATGCCTTTGGGCTGGGCTGGGATCTTGCTCGGGGCCCTTTCCAGCCGTCCCTGAGGCACCGCAGCGATCGCAGGGTCACGGAATGCTTTGGGTGGGAAGGGACCTTAAGGATTATTTATTCCATGTGGGCAGGGACACCTTCCACTAGCCCAGGTTGTTCCAGCCTGGCCTTGGACACTTCCAGGATTCCAGGGGCAGCCACAGCTTCTCTGGGAAATTTATTCCAGGACCTCCACACCCTCACAGCCAATAATTCCTTCCCAATATCCCATCTAACCCTCTGGCAGTGGGAAGCCATTCCCTGTGTCCTGTCCCTCCATCCCTTGTCCCCAGTCCCTCTCCAGCTCTCCTGGAGCCCCCTGCAAGGGGCTCTCAGCTCTCCCTGGAGCCTTCTCTTCTCCAGGGGAACCCCCTCAGCTCTCCCAGCCTGGATCCATACGGGAGCTGCTCCAGCCCTGGGATCAACTCAGCAGCTCCAACATCCTGTGACATAAGAGGGACTTTGGTACAGGAGGTAAAATTCCCCCCTCCAGTCCTGTCTGTGAGCAGGGCAGGATGGGAATGGGAATGGGGATGGGGGTGGGGCAGCCACAGGGATGTGCCCTGGATCCCTCGGGAAGGCTCCCTGGAGGGACGCCAGGAGATGTTGGCTCCTTGGGGCCGCCCTGTCCTCTTGCTCCAGCCGTGACAATAATTAGCCCTCCTTTCTTCTGGGCTCCCAGGAGGCTGCTGCACCACCCACAGGGCTCAGCAGATGTTTCTCACCCCGGGAGCACCCCGGTGCCAACCTTTTGGCCCCTCATTTGCACCCAGGGCGGGGAGGCAGCAGAGCAGGTTTGGCCAGGGCAGGACCGGGAGCGGGAGAAGATGCAAATGGCAGTGGCAGAACAAAGGGGTGCTGGCGCCTGCCTGGAACCTGTCACAGCTCTGGTGGCTTCTCTGCCTGTTTTTGGGACCTGTCACAGCACTGGTGGCTTCTCTGCCTGCCCTGGTGTGGCCATGGAGGGGCCTGGGCTCTGCCCCAGATTTGTGGGAACATGGGAACTTGGAATGGGAGGAGCTCCGAGGAAGGTGGAGAGAGATTAATTACAAGGGTCTGGAGGGACAGGACAAGGGGGAATGGCTTCCCCAGGGTTAGATGGGATATTGGGAAGGAATTCCTGGCTGGGAGGGTGGGGAGGACCTGGTACAGGTTGGGCAGAGAAGCTGTGGCTGCCCCTGGATCCCTGGAAGTGTCCAAGGCCAGGGCTTGGAGCAACCTGGGATAGTGGAAGGTGTCCCTGCCCATGGCAGGGGGTGGCACTGGTGATCTTTAAGGTCCCTTCCAGCCCAAACCAGTCTGAGATTCCATGGTTCCATTCACTCAAGGTTTCTTGGTGGACTTCACCTTTGGTTTTGGCTCCTCTGAGCCCCCCTAGGCACATTTTCCACGGCTGTGCCTGCGTGGACTGACACTTGTACCACAGAATCATGGGATCCCAGACTGGTTTGATTTGGAAAAGACCTTCTAGACCATCCAATCCCACCCCCTGCCATGGGCAGGGACACCTCACACTAGCCCAGCTTACTCCAACCTGGCCTTGGACACTTCCAGGGATACAGGGGCAGCCACAGCTTCTCTGCCCAACCTGTGCCAGGGCCTCCCCACCCTCAGAGGGAGGAATTTCTTCCTAATATTTAACCTAAACCTGCCTTCTTCCATTTTAAACCCACTTTTCCTTGTCCTAACCTGATCCCAAGGGATTCCAACCAAAACTGTGCAAGGCTGGCTGTGCTCAGAGACCTCCCAGCCTGGCCAGTTGTCATCAGAGATTCCTGGTGGAATGATCTTGGCCTGGTGGAAGATGTCCCTGCCCCTGGTAGGAGGGTTGGAGCTGGATGATCTTTAAGGTCCCTTCCAACCCAAACCATTCTGGGATTCTTGCAGTGCTGTGCAGATATCCAGAAGTCCCAACAGCTGGCAACAGCTGGAATCCCACCATCTCTGCTGGGACCTGATGTCCCCCCTCAGTTCTTGGCTGTGAAAACCACGTGGAATTGGAGAATTTTGCCCCAAGAACTCCTCGAATGTTGCTCTCACACCCTATTTCCACAAGTTATCCCAGGACATTTTGAAGCAATCTCATGGATATTCCAACTCTTGCTTTCAAGTTGCCATGGTGGAAATTGTCCCTCTGGGTTTCCTTTCCCTGCAGTGAGGACTTTGGAGCTCCAAAGTGACTTTGGTGAAGGCCTTTAAACCCTTCCTCTCACCCAGCTCTCCCACAGCCCAAACCTGCTCTGCCTCCTTGGGAGGAACAAGCAGCAAAACCCTCCTTTTTTGTCAGGTTTCAACACATTTCTTATCGTCCTCCTTGGGGAGGGGAAGCTCATTAACCACTTTTTTTTTTTTTTTAATGAAAGATTATATTGGTTGAATCTCTGACTAATTTTTCTGGTTGCTGGAGCTGGGTAATAAATAGTCTGTTGTGCTTATCTCGGTGACAGATGGCTTTGGTGTTGTAAGAGATTGTATCTCTAGTTCGTGCTGGAGCTCTCCTGTCCCTGGGGGCATTCTGGAGAAAAAAGAAAAAAAAAAAGGAAAGGTGGAAAGAAAAAAAACAACAACAACAAAAAGGGAAGGTGTTTATCTCAATGAGTTTGTAATCCCTGCCTTAAAAAAAAAAAAAAATTAAAAAAAAATAAAAACCCAGAGCTGAAGCAAATCTGAAGAGTAATTTATGGTTCTGGGTTCAGAGCCAAGGAATTGGGTGTTGGGTGCTGATGGCTCCCAAAAATGTGGGTGCAGTTCTGCTCTTCCTGCTGGGAGTTTGGGAGTTGTGTCCTTGCTGGGCACCTGCCACCCTGGGGCTGCCTGAACTCCCAGGATTTGCTGCTGGGTTGGATTTTGGAGGGAATTTTGGTGAAGTTGGTCCCCTGGAGGAGATGGGGCTTGTTTTCTCTCCCTGGCCTTGAACTTTGCTTCCATGGCTAAAGTTGGTGCTGGTCGTGTCCTGCCAGAGTGGGATCATCTGCTCTGGGCTCTGGCTGGATGGGGTGGGAAAACTGGGATTTCCTGGAAGGATTTGGGATGATACCACACAGGTGTGATGTGGGCAGAGAGGGATGGGACAGGGAATGGTGTTAAACTAAAAGAGGAGAGATTGGGATTAGATATTGGGAAGGAATTCCTGGCTGGGAGGGTGGGGAGGCCCTGGCACAGGTTGTCCAGAGAAGCTGTGGCTGCCCCTGGATCCCTGGAATTGTCCAAGGCCAGGTTGGAGCAACCTGGGAGAGTGGAAGTTGTCCCTCCCCGTGGAATTGGATCTTTAAGGTGCCTTCCATCCCAAACCATTCCAGGGTTCTGGAGCCCCTCTGCTCTGGAGCCAGGCTGGGAGAGCTGGGGGGGTTCCCCTGGAGAAGAGAAGGCTCCAGGGAGAGCTGAGAGCCCCTTGCAGGGCCTGAAGGGGCTCCAGGAGAGCTGGAGAGGGACTGGGGACAAGGGAGGGAGGGACAGGACACAGGGAATGGCTTCCCACTGCCAGAGGGCAGGAATAGATGGGATATTGGGAAAAAATTCTTCCATGTGAGGGTATTGAGGCCCTGTCCCAGGTTGGGCAGAGAAACTGTGGCTGCCCCTGGATCCCTGGAAGTGTCCAAGGCCAGGTTGGACGGGATTTGGAGCAACCTGGGCTAGTGGAAGGTGTCCCTACCCATGGATCCTGTTCCACTGGATCATCTTTAAGATCTCTCCCCATTCCATAATTCCACAATTCTTTGTACTTGACAGCCTTTGGGCCCTCACACATAAACCACGCACAACTCAAGGCCTGATTCATTTTTCCTCTGGATCTGAGGAGGTTGAACCTGGAATGACTCTTTTACTTTCCCTCTGAAATTCCCACCAGAACCAGGAACAACAAGTAGGAGTTTAATGCTGAATTAATTGGTGTATCTGCTGTACATTAAGTGTCTAAACTTGGAGTGAGATGTAGATTGACTGCAGCTCAAGCAGAACAGGACTTGGCCTTTTCTTTTCCTGTGTGTGCCCAAGTCCTCCCCGGGGCCAGCTGAGGAGCAGCAGAGGCGTCACTTCATCCCGAGGGTCACCCACATTTCTGGCCAAGGCAAAAAAGCAGCTTCTCCTGCAGAAACCATCCTATTCCTCTTTATTTTTCCTCCCCCAGATGGGGAGGAAAAGTCTGCAAAGGAGGGGAAAGCTGCAGCTTTTAAGGTGAGAAAAAAATCACCCCCCCACTCAGAGGACTCTGAGGAGACTTTCCAAGAGCAGCCCCGAGTTCTTGTAGGGAGGAACCCCCTGCAAATGGGGTTCTCCTGAGAGCAAATCCACCTCATCCCATTAAACCCTGTGCTGTAGACACGTGGAAAAAACCTTCCAGACCAAGTTTAGCTTTCATGGATGGCTTGGAAGGCACAGGAAAACATCCAGCTCCCGAAACAAGAAGTCCACGTGTTCCCGGCCCCGCGTTCCAGGCTGCCCCAAAACAGGTTTGTGGCTCTAAATCAGGGAAGGACTGAGCCCCTGCTTGTTTTTAAACCTCTCCTTAATTCCCCCTCACACATCTGGAAGAGCAAACCCAACACGTTGAATAATTAACCGAGGGCTCAGGGAATCCTCGATGCTAAAAATGAGCCGCCGAGAATTGGGAATAAACGAGTGGAAATCCGAGTGTGTTCCTTGACAGGTCATAAAGAAAAGAGGCAGGAGAAGAGATTCTGACAATAATAATAATAATAATTCAAGCAGCATTGTTTGCTCTGAGCAGGGGGGACTGGGCTTGCAAGGGTCTGAAAGGTGAAGTCGCTACTGGTCTGGGGGTGGCTGAACCTCGAATATAAAGGGTGGGGAGATCCCTGTGTGGGCTTTGGAGGCTTTAAAATGTCTCTCTGGCACTAAATTATGTATTTGTAGCATTAAAAATATGTATTTGTGTCGTTCAATGCGTATTTATGTCATTAAATGCGTATTTATATCATTAAATGCATATTTATACCATTAAACTTCAGGCAGGGTAGAAGTCGTAGCCTTTGCCGGTGGGATTTGGCTCTGGTGAAGTTTGGTGAAGGATAAATTGACCTGTTGAAATTTAGGATTTACATCCTGAGTGGTGGCAAACTGCACATCCCCGTTGGAAGCCGTGGGATCCACCAGCTACAGGAGCTGCTGTGGGCTCAGTGGGTTTATTTTATCAGTGGAAAATCTGCTTTTTTTAAATGTTCATTTTCTATTTATTGTATTTTCTATTTACTCTATTTTCTATTATTATTATTATTTTCTATTTCTATTATTATTATTATTATTATTAATATTATTATTTTTATTTATTATTACTATTAACTGTTTGGTAGCTGTGGAAATGCACCTTCCTGACAACAAGGAAACACATTCCCAATTTCTTTCCAGAGCCGTGGCTGCCTGGGGAGCCACGAAGTGGGAAGAAAGCAGCTGTTGAACTCTTGCACATCAACACCACACGACAGGTCAGGGCAGGAAGTGAAGAGGAATCCAATGGAAACCTCCGGAGGAATTTAGGGAGACGGAAGATAATGAGCTCCAATTGGATTTTTGGCCAGGAGAGCCGGGGCTCTGCTGTTGGGAAAGGCACATCTGGGATGTTGGACAGTCAGGAGGCAGCTCATCAGCTGCTGGAAATGAGTCTGGCTCCGTTCTCCTCACTGGGTGAAAATTGGTCTCCTTGGAAGGAGTACAATCCTCCAATTCGGACCTCCACGATCCCGAAATCTGGCCCAGGAGATCAGGAAAGCAGCTTCCCACTGCTCATCCATCCAGTTCCTCCCCGACAGCAGGTCTTTTAAAATAGGAATAGAAATATGGATTTACATCAAAGGTGAGTGATAAACTTAAAGGGGAAAAAAAAACAACCCTGTAAATAACAGGGAATGCAAAAGAACCCCTCCAACAGCCCAGATTTCCACAGCTCTTTCCTGAACAGGGAGTTTCCTCCTCCTGGGTGTTGTTATTCCCGTATAAAACGGGTCTGAGGTGGTGCAGGGGAGGTGCTGGTGCCCTGTTGTGATCCACAGCTCCAGGGAGACCTTCATTCCCTTTGGGAATGCCCTGAACGTTCCCACGTGTCAGCACCGACCCAGGAATAAAAAATAAACCCCAAGATTATGAACCAGAAGTGAAGAACTGTGGGATGGTGGAACTACTCCGTGTGTAAAGAACTGCGGGATGGTGGATCTGCTCCGCGTGTAAAGAATTGTGGGACTGTGGATCTGCTCTGTGTGTAAAGAATTGTGGGATTGTGGAACTGCTCCACGTCCACCCCTTGTCCCTCAGCCCTGGAGGGTTGTCCTTTCGTGGGATCCCAAGCCCAGCTTGGATCAGGGTCTTGCTGAGATGAGGGGCCCAAACAGCTCCAAGAAATCCCCAAACCACGGAAACCAGAAGCAGGAGGGATCTCAAGCCCTGGAATCCCAAGCCGAACTTGGATCAGGGTCTTGCCGAGATGAGGGGCCCAAACAGCTCCAAGAAATCCCCAAACCACGGAAACCAGGAGTGAGAGGGATCTCAAGCCCTGGGATCCCAAGCCCAGCTTGGATCAGGGTCTTGCCGAGATGAGGGGCCTGAACAGCTCCAAGAAATCCCCGAACCACAGAAACCAGGAGTGAGAGGGAAGTCCAGAGGTCAAGGAGTCCACTCCTTGCCCCGGGGGCAGGATGAGCTTTCCCCACGTCATTCCCAGGAGATATTGCCTAAATTGTTCCTGAAAGCCTCCACTGATGGCCACTTCACCCCTTCCTGGCAATCCATTCTCTGCCCTTATCTGGGTTTTCCCTGATGGCTCCCATCAATCTCTCCACGTTGAAATTTCAATCCAGGGCTCCCCACCCCCGGGAGGGAGCAGTGATTGGATTATCCCCCAGCAGATTCCCATCATTCCCCACTGCCTTCCCTGGACAAACCATCCCTGTTTCTTCCACCCTTTTTCCATATTTACTGGGCTAATCCTCTTCCCCTCCCCCAGGATTCTCTTCATTGAGTCCTGGTCATCTCCCAGCACGCTCTGAGGTTCTTCCAGGCTGGAATTCCGGGATCAGGATCCTGCAGGCTGCACTCCCACGCTCTGGGAGTCCATTGCCACGTCACTGCAGCATGTGTGGGCACAAATCACTGTCTCCTGCTCCTCTCCATCCTCCTCTTCATCCTCCTCCTCCCCACTTTTCACCTCCTCCTGCCCTGTCCATCCCTCCTGCCCAAGGGCAGCGTCCCAGGAGCTCCTCACTCCCTGTTTCCTCTGGACCTGCCCTTCTGGTTTGTCTTGGGGGAGGGTTATCATGGAGATTTGAGCCACCAAGGTAATTTTCCGAGGCTCAAGAAGGCCTGGGAGGCCGAGATAAATATCAGAGTAACTCATGCAGGGTGTGGGTGGGAGGAGGTCCAGGGCTCCTGCCTTAATCTCACCTCCTTGGCCCCTGTGAGTCAGGCCCTGCCTGTGTTTAGAGGTCAGATTAGGCCTGAATTTAAATCTCTGGGGGATTTGCAAGGGCATCAAAAGCCAGCTTTAGGTGCTGGACATGTGTTGGAAATCCCTGATGGCTGTGTGGGTCAGGACTTGCAAAGCTTTCTCTGGTTAAACTTGGCCAAGAGGTGGGAAATGAGCAGCAACCACCAGGGATTGACTGCAAACTCCATCCCAGGATCATCCCCATTCCCATTCCTATTCCCACTCCCATTCCCATCCCCATTCCCATTCCCATCCTGCCCTGCTCACAGACAGGGCTGGAGAGGGAATTTTGCCTCCTGTACCAAAGTCCCTCTTATGTCATGGAATGTTGGAGCTGCTGAGTTGATCCCAGGGCTGGAGTATCCCGTATGGATCCAGGCTGGGAGAGCTGGGGGGGTTCCCCTGGAGAAGAGAAGGCTCCAGGGAGAGCTGAGAGCCCCTGGCAGGGCCTAAAGGGGCTCCAGGAGAGCTGGAGAGGGACTGGGGACAAGGCATGGAGGGACAGCACACAGGGAATGGTTTCCCACTGCCCGAGGGCAGGGATAGGTGGGATATTGGGAAGGAATTTCTGGCTGTGAGGGTGGGGAGGCCCTGGAATGAATTTCCCAGAGAAGCTGTGGCTGCCCCTGGAATCCTGGAAGTGTCCAAGGCCAGGCTGGAGCAACCTGGGCTGGTGGAAGGTGTCCCTGCCCATGGCAGGGGGTGGCACTGGATGAGCTTTAAGGTCCCTTCCAACCCAAACCATCCCAGGATTCTGTGTCGAGCCCTGTGTGACCAAGAAAAAACCCAATAAAGAGGCATCACATCACCAAAACTGCTCAGTTTAACTGCACTGCCTTCCCTCTGTGTCCTTCACAACAGCCTCACCTCCTCCCTCTGCCCATTTTCCCCTGGAATTCTTCTCCTGAAGCAGCCCAGTGCCCCTCCCTGGGTGACATTGGAGCAGCATCCCCTGGCTGAGGTGAAAAAAAGCATTTGGCCACTTGTGCAATCCTTTCCAGCCCCCCTGAGGATTTTGCAGGGCAGGTGTGTTGTCCCTGGCCGGGCTCCAGCGCCGCCCGATCCCGCTGCAGGCTGGAAAAGAGAAACCCCAAATCCAACCAACAAACCCCAAACCAACCCCGGCTGCAATTTTGGTCGGGGCCCGAGAGTTTTTTTCAGAGCACGGGGCTGGTTCGAAGGGGTGGCTGAGGTGATTAAACGAGTGTTAATGAGATCAGAGCTGTGGGTTGAATATCCCAAATATCCCAGCAGCAGACAAGGCTTTTTTTTTTGTTTGTTTTTTTTGGGATTTCTGCTGCTGTGGGTGATGGGAGGGTTGATAAGCTGGTGCTGCTGGTTCTGCACATGTGTGTGTGTGTCTCCCTGAACATCCACACGATTGTTTGTAACAAGCTTGATGATCAAAGGCGCTACATAAAGGGGAGTTATTAATAATCGTAATTATTGGATGTCGAAAATTGTCGCTGGGTGTTTTTTGCCACTAAAAAAAAAAAAAAACCAAAAAAAAAAAACAAGAGAAGAGGGTTTGAAGCACTTTCAACGTTTGCCCAGGAATATTATGTTCATTTATAAAACAATATTAATGAGTTGCCTAAAGGAACCTGTAATTTGGGTTGTTGCTGCGGATTTTATCTCGCCGTTAAAACAGCTCAAAAACTCAAAAGGGGGAGCGTTTCCAGGAGCTGCAGCGTAATCACAGTTTATAATACCTGACATTCAGATTCTCTTTTTCATCCCAATAGATCATAAATCATTTTGCAGCCCATAAATAGAGGGTGGGGAGGGGAAGGACGGGGGGGGGGCTGCTGTTCCAACCTCCCCTTTGAGCGGGGTCAGCTCCGGGGTGGGGACTCAGGAGTCCCTCCCGTGCCAGCCCCTGTTGAGCAAGAGCTCAGTTGAGGAGGTGAAGTCATAGGATCACAGGAGTTAGGGCTGGGAAAAAACTCATTAAGTAATTTACTCCATCCCTCTCCTACCCCCCCCCCCCCCCCCCCCCCCCCCCCCCCCCTGCCCTGTGCTTTGTCCGGACTAGTTTTTAAACATCCCAGGGGAGGGGAAGGAACATCTCCAAACGAAACTGCAACAGCGAAGCGGGAGCAGACGGAGGAGCTGAAGCCCAGCCAGGAACAGGAATGTTCCTCTTGAAAGGAAAAAAAAAAATAAAAAAAAAATAATAAAAAAAAATAATGCCACGGCATCTCCAGGCTTGGAAGGAGCAGCTCTGCCTCCTCCAGCACGGGTTTGAGGATCCTACAATCACGGGTTTGAGGATCCTACAATCAAGGGATCGTTTAGGGTTGGAAAACACCTGGAAGATCGTCCTTAACCCAGCACGGGCAGATCCACCTCGGGGTTTCCTCTTCACATCCCGGTCCTTGCTGTCTCCCCATCATTTTTGGGGTGGCTGCAGCACTCACAGAGCAAACTCCAGGCAGGTCGGGGGATGCACGTGAACCTCGGGAATTGCGTCCCCGGAGTGGCCCAAACGGGTTTGGAACGAGCGTTTTGCTCCCACAAAAGGTCATCCCGGGTCAGAGGAGAGCAGGGCTGGCACTGCAGAGCTGCTGTGGGGAGGGGAAGAGTCACCACACAGGAAGCTGTGGACGTGCTGGGGTTTGAATCACTCGAAGCCAGGGCTGGAAAAGCGGAGTCAGGAATACAAAAGTGTCCCGGAGGTGGAGGAGCCGCCGTGGAACCCGGGACAAGCCGCGCGAGGGGACAGCGGAGCCGGGAAGGGAAAAAAATAAGGAATTTTTCACCCAATTTCTGGGCCTGTGGAGAGCTGCTCACCCCTTTTAGGCCCCTCTGGGATAGCCCAGAGGCAGCAAATCCAAGGTGTTGTTCGCTCAGCCCCAAATTTCCTGGAGGAAAACCGCAGCCAGGCCTTTCCCTGGACAAACCCTCACGTTCTCCCTGTGCCTTCCCTGGCTAAACCATCCCTGCCCTCGGCTCTGTTTACTCAATTCTTACTCCAGGAAACTCCCAATTTTTGCCCCCTTGGGCTGAGTAAAGTTCC
>NW_020884936.1:4151254-4154105 GCF_003945725.1 Corapipo altera
AAGTTCCTCAGGTTCCATCTTTGTGATCCCAAACCCCCAGGGATCACAAAGATGGAGCCTGAGGAATTTCACTCAGACCAGGGGCAAAAAGACTTTGATGGACCTGCTAAAATTCAATGGAAAGACTTTGATGGACCCACTAAAAATCAGTGGAAAGACTTTGATGGACCCACTAAAATTCAATGGAAAGACTTTGATGGACCCACTAAAATTCAGTGGAAAGACTTTGATGGACCCACTAAAATTCAGTGGAAAGACTTTGATGGACCCACTAAAAATTAACGGACAACAGACCAAAAAACCCACTGAGTGTCCTCTGTCCTTCCCACTCTTCTGCTTCTTCTTGCAGGAAAAAAAAAAATAAAAAAAAGGCACAGGATTAGTTTTAATTCATGACTAAGAAATAGAAAGTCTGGAATCGAAACATTTCGAGCTGTGGCACCCGAATTTCCAGAGGGGGAAAAAATCCATCCCAAATACCCCCAAAAAAATCCTGCTGAACGTCTCCCAAGCCCCAAATACCCCAAAAAAATCCTGCTGAACGTCTCCCAAGCCCCAAATACCCCCCCAAAAAAATCCTGCTGAACATCTCCCAAGCCCCAAATACCCCAAAAAAAATCCTGCTGAACGTCTCCCAAGCCTTTGGCTCTCCATCCGGGGCATCCCAGCAGGACAGGATGCGGATCAGCTGGCGAATTCCAGCCAGTTTGGAAAACTGCTGCCTCTGCCCGGGCTCTTCAGACACACCTACTCGTTTGCAAGGCTCGACCTTCCCCGCCCGGGGGTGTTTAACACACAATGGCTGGCACGGCTGAGCTTTAATTTTCCAGGCAATTATTCCAGCGGCGGCATTCGCCACATTCCTTTCGTGCCCCTTTGATGTCGGGGTGATTTCACGGCACGTAATGATGGGACACGGAGCAGGAGAACATCCTCACCCTTTGGAAGCAGCTCCCACACCACCACAGCCTCCTTTATTTCTCCCTATATAATATATATATTTATATATGTGGCCTCTTTTTTTCTCCGCAGCAGATGGAGTTGTTTTGAGCATCGTTACTCCGGCTTCTTAATTAAAGCACCCTCGTTAATTATATCAGGGGACACTCCTTAAGCAATTACAAGTTGGAGAAGCAAGGACTCTCCCTCCCCTGGCTGCTTCCAAAGGCTTGGGAGACGTTCAGCAGGATTTTTTTGGAGTATTTGGGATTTTTTTTCCTCTTGAAATTTGGGTGTCACGGCTCAAAATGTTTCGATTCCAGACTTTCTATTTCTTAGTCATGAATTAAAACTAATCCTGTGCCTTTTTTTTTTCCTGCAAGAAGCAGAAGAGTGGGAAGGACAGAGGACATCCAGTGGGTTTTGGTCTGTTGTCCATTGATTTTTAGTGGGTCCATCAATGTCTTTCCATTGATTTTTAGTGGGTCCATCAATGTCTTTCCATTGAATTTTAGTGGGTCCATCAAAGTCTTTCCACTGAATTTTAGTGGGTCCATCAAAGTCTTTCCACTGAATTTTAGTCAGTCTATCAAAGTCTTTCCACTGAATTTTAGTGAGTCCATCAAAGTCTTTCCACTGAATTTTAGTCAGTCTATCAATGTCTTTCCACTGAATTTTAGTGAGTCCTTCAAAGTCTTTCCACTGAATTTTAGTGAGTCCTTCAAAGTCTTTCCATTGAATTTTAGTGAGTCCTTCAAAGTCTTTCCATTGAATTTTAGTGAGTCCTTCAAAGTCTTTCCATTGAATTTTAGTGAGTCCATCCAAGTCTTTCCATTGAATTTTAGTGGGTCCATCAAAATCTTTCCACTGATTTTTAGTGGGCCCATCAATGTCTTTCCACTGATTTTTAGTGGGCCCATCAATGTCTTTCCACTGATTTTTAGTGGGTCCAACGATGTCTTTCCATTGATTTTTAGTGGGCCCATCAATGTCTTTCCACTGGCTTTTAGTCTGTCCGTCAATTTTGAGTCTCTCCATCCCTCTGAGACCGTGAGGCAAAGCTTTAGAGGTTGAAGTCTTGCTCTCCTGGGAGGATTTAAACCCTCTCCTCCAAGGGAGACCTGGGCTCCTCCTGCCCAGGTGAAAGCTCTGAATGTCCATCAGCTTTTAGCTCTTCCATCGACTTTGGTTCCATCCCTCACCCTGAGCCCACGAGGCGAAGCTCTGGGGGCTGAGATGCTGCTTTGGGCCTTCCCTGGAGCCCCTGGAAGCCAAGGAGCTGCTGGTGAGGACCGACCAACCTGGGAAATCTCTGGGAAACAGCCCTCTGCAGCCAGAGGAACCCCGCTGGGGCCAAGGCAAGTTGTGTTCTGGGCTGTCTGGGAGCTCCTCAAAGTGTCCCACGCTGGGTCTGGAAAGAGCTCAGTGATTCCCATCTCCACATCTCTCTTTTCCTGGCTCCTCCGAGGAAGGGAAGTGCAAATCCCACTTCCCATGACCCTGATCACTGAGAAACAGCGACCTAGCCCAGGGTCTGGGCTCCCAGGGGCTCCCAGGGTGACAAGGACAGGATGGAGACACACCCTGAGCCCCCCCTGGGGCTGCCTCACCTTGTTCCCTCTCCTCCTGAGCCCCCTGGGACCTGCAGGAGCTCCAAGTCACCTCTGCCAGATCTTTGCCCAGAGCTGTGCCTGGAGCAGAGCCAGGGCAGCCAGTTTGGCACCCAGATCCCACCCAGATCCTGCTGCTATCCCAG
Source organism: Corapipo altera (assembly GCF_003945725.1). Lineage (NCBI taxonomy): Eukaryota > Metazoa > Chordata > Aves > Passeriformes > Pipridae > Corapipo > Corapipo altera. The sequence continues at coordinate 4,153,950 of NW_020884936.1, forward strand.
AAATAAGCTGGAAGGGGCTTACTTGGAGAGGCTCAGGCCTCTCTGACACTCAGGGGTGATGGGTGTCCCTCTAGAGGTCAGGGGTGTCCCTCTGGAGGTGAAGGATGTGCCTTTGAGGGTGATGGGTGTCCCTCTGAGGGTGATGGGTGCCCCTCT
>NW_020884936.1:4154115-4166093 GCF_003945725.1 Corapipo altera
TCTGAGGGTGATGGGTGTCCCTCTGAAGGTGATGGGTGTCCCTCTGAAGGTGTTGTGTTTGCTTCCACCCCGCTCTTAAACAGCACTCAGAGTTTCCCCTCAGGCTGGAGAAGCCTTGGAGAGGGTTTAAATCCTCTGCCTCATCCTCCTGGGAGACCAAGAGCAGACTGGATGGAGCTGGTCCAGTGGAAGGTGTTGGAATGAGATGATCTTTAAAGCCCCTTCCAACCCACCCCACTCTGGGATTGTGTCGTTATCAGTTAATTCAGATTATATTCATTCATTCAGTGCTCCTTCTGCCTCTGCACCTGAGAGGTGCCACAGAACAAGCCCAAAACTAATAAATCTGGAAGAGGAAAGGGAATGAATTCCAGGAGGACTCTGTGACCTCCCTGGGAGGTGACACCAGGTGACCCCAGGACTCTTTTCTGGGTGAGGAGCCAACCCCTCCCTGAGCTGGGAGCTGGGATGAGGCATCACTTCCACTCCCCTCTCCTCTGCTCTTCCCAAAAGTGTTGGCACTTGGGAAAAAGTCCTGGATTTGGGCTGAGAAGGGTCCTTTAGTCCTGAGGAGTGAGATCCATCCTCTACCCTCCAGCAGGTTCTTTTGGGACAATCCCTGCCCAGGTTGGGAGCGTTTTCCTTTGCTTTTCCACGTGGAAAGGGATGAGGTGCCTCAATAGGGAATTTTTTGTTTGTGAGTGCTTCATTTTTTCCCCAGGATAAGCCTTTTGCTCTGTGGGAGAACTGGGGATTCAGTTCTTCCAGGAAAAACCTGTTTTAATTGGAAATTAAGTCTTGTTTTCTGCTGATCAAACACTGGAGCAGGAGAGGGACTCGCTCCTTCCCTGGGGTGGAAGGGAAGTTTTGTTGTGCAAAACAATGTAAAGTTAAATAAAATAAATAAGTAAATAAGTAAAATAACACAATAAACCACTCCAATATTATATAATATAAAATACAGGGTTGTGTTGAGGGAAAAAATGACCTGGGGACAAAAAGTACTGCTGTTCAGTTTGGAGGAGAGCAATGAAATTCCTTTAAGGACAAAAAGGCTTCAAGGGGGGAGGATATAAATTGGTCTCTGTATCCATAGTGGGTGGTAGGAGGACTCCCAGCAAGGAATTTAGATGAGGAAAAGAGAAAATAGGGAATGTCCTGGATAATGAACAGCAAGACTGAACTTCCTGAGGAGGGGGTGGGACCTCCAAACTCCAAACAGGGATTTGAGGGCAGATTTAGGGAACAGCAAAGGTTTTGTGGAGGTGACTTAAAAGGACTTGGAGCATCCAGTTAAATATTCCAGAGCCTCCGTGTGCTGTCTCCTCTCCTTGTGTTTGCTGGGAAGCAGATGGAGATAAGGAATCTTCATCAAAATCTCCTCCTTGGTAACCTGAGAAATGCTTGGATCTTCCTGACCAGGAATGAGGGAAAAATTCCAGAAACTCCTGTGGGGAGTTGCATTTTATTTTCATCCCAGAATCCTGGAATGGTTTGGTTTGGAAGGGACCTTCAAGACCATCCAATCCCAAGGCCCTGCCACGGGCAGGGACACCTCCCACTAGTCCATATTTTTCATAAAACTTGTTTGTTGGGATTTTTTAATGGGTGAAATGGTGCAGGTTGTAGAGGTGTCCAGGCCAGGGAGAAAAGCTCTTGGACACTCATGAGGGGGTGAGGCAGGGAAAACATGGAAAGGAAAACCAGGTAGGGAAAACCTGGAAAGGAAAGCCTGGCAAGGAAAAGCAGGCAGGGAAAAGCTGGAAAGGAAAGCCTGGAAAGGAAAGCCTGGCAGGGAAAAGCTGGAAAGGAAAAAAATGGAAAGAAAAACCAGGCAGGGAAAAGCTGGAAAGGAAAGCCTGACAGGGAAAACCAGGCAGGAAAACCATGGAAAGAAAAACCTGGCAGGGAAAACCTGCAAAGGAAAACCTGGGAAGGAAAGCTTGACAGGGAAAAGCTGGAAAGGAAAGCCTGGCAGAGAAAAGCAGGCAGGGAAAAATTGGAAAGGAAAAACCTGGAAAGGAAAGCCTGGCAGGGAAAAGCTGGAAATGAAAGCCTGGCAGAGAAAACCTGGAAAGGAAAAACATGGAAAGGAAAGCCTGGCAGGGAAAAGCTGGAAAGGAAAGCCTGGGAGGGAAAACCAGGAAAGGAAAGCCTGACAGGGGAAACATGGAAAGGAAATCCTGGCAGGGAAAACCAGGCAGGGAAAAGCTGGAAAGGAAAACCTGACAGGGAAAAGCAGGCAGGGAAAACCTGGGAAGGGAAGCCTGACAGGGAAAACCTGATAAGGAAAGCCTGGCAGGGAAAACCTGGAGAGGAAAGCCTGGCAGGGAAAACCAGGCATGGAAAAGCTGGAAAGGAAAGCCTGGCAGGGAAAAGCTGGCAAAGAACAGCAGAAAAGTCTCCCAGTTCATCTGTTCTGATGGGGCTTCAAAACCCAACCTGAGAGATGAAGTTGGGCTCCAGTTAAACCCTAAATTCCCACCTGGAAGTGAACAGGAATCCAGAAGATGGGACCCACCAGTGGTCCTGGGGTGTCCCTGCCCTCAGAGTCTTGGGAAAAGGCCTCAAGCTGCACCAGGGAAAGTTTAGCTTGGATATCAGGGAAAAATTCCTCCTGGAGAGGGCTGTCAAGCATTGGAACAGGTTTCCCAGGCTGGTGGTGGGAACACTCATTCCCCATTCCCCTTCTCCAGGGGATGAGATGATGGGAACACTCCTTCCCCTTCTCCAGGAGATGAGATGATGAGAACCTTCACTCGTCTTTCACCTTTTCCAAGAGATGAGATGGGAACACTCAATCCTCATCCCCCTTCTCCAGGAGATGAGATGATGGGAACACTCATTCCTCATTCCCCTTCTCCAGGACAACTTTGTCCACACCTTTATTCCATTCCCTTCCTTCCCAGCCAGGATTTGCCTTTAAAATGCTCCTTCCACCTTCCCCCCAAAGCTCTTGAGACCTTTTCCCACCCCTCTCTCCTCACCCATGGGAATATTTTCCCTTTCTGCTCTGCACCTTCTGAACCAGGAGACCAACCCTGAAGGGATGTCAGACCCCTGTGGATGTGGCACTCAAGGCCTTGTTTTCAGGGACACCAAAGCCCCGTGGATGTGGCACTCAAGGCCTTGTTTTCAGGGACATCAAAGCCCCATGGATGTGGCACTCAAGGCCTTGTTTTCAGGGACACCAAAGCCCTGTGGATGTGGCACTCAAGGCCTTGTTTTCAGGGACACCAAAGCCCCATGGATGTGGCACTCAAGGCCTTGTTTTCAGGGACACCAAAGCCCTGTGGATGTGACACTCAAGGCCTTGTTTTCGTGGGGGGCTCGGCAGTGCCGGGTTCAACTTCGGACTCGATGGCTGGGGAGGGGTTTTCCAAGCCCCAAACAATCCCGGGATTTTCTCTCTGCTCCCTCCTCCCCAGCCCAGCAATTGTCTGGGCAGGGTTTGGGGTGGGGTGGCTGAGCAGGGGGCACCTGAGGACCTGCAGCTGCAGGGGTGGGAAGGCAGGGATGTGGCTTGGAGAGGTGTCTCCAGCCCCCTCTCCAGCTCGTTTTCCACGCTGGGAAGACGAGCAGGGAGCAGGGCACGTCCCCAAGGCTGATGTGCAATGAAAACCAGGTGGTTGGAAAATTCCCTGCTTGGCTTTCCAAGGAAAATCCCGGGCTGGGTGGACACGGTGGGTTATTAAACCCTGACAGCAGCTCTTCTGCCCACCCCCAGCAGCCCCAGGCCTTCCTGTCACAGGTGGCTTTTCCCAGAGGAATAACAGGCTTGGGAGGACAAGGGACACCCCAGAGCTGCTCCAAGCTGGGAAGGGTCACTCGAGGTGCTCAACCAAACCCAGGGAAGGTGCTCAGACCAAGTCCTGCCTCTGCTTGTGGTCCAAGATCCCCCTCAGAGCAGTTTGGGTTTTCTCCTTGTCTTGTATGTTAATGGCATGGCCTGGAGGAATTCCAGGCTCGGGGATAATTAGCTTGAAATTCCCTCCTGTAATTTCTCCAGAGAGGGGGAATTAACTCCTGATTTCTGCTGCTGGAAAAGGATGGTGAGAAATCAGGGTGATAAATCAGGGTGATAAATCAGGGGCCACTTCCAAGAAAGGCTGGAGGAAGGAGAAGTGCAGGGGAGGACAGTCAGTGGTCACCTAACCCTGCTTGTTCCTCACCTCCAGAGGAATTCCACACCCCAGCTGGGAAGCTCTTTCATCATCAGGCTTTCAGGGAATCAGCTCCAGGGAATTTAGGAGCCAGCATTCCCTCCTAATGGGGACAACTGGCCATCAAGGCTGGAATTCAACTGCAGGCTCAGCCCTACATTCACTTGAATCTCCTGTGGCTTCGTGGAGGTTCCAGAAATCCAGGGAGTCTGCAGGAATAATTTGTGCCCAGGAAATTCTTGTGTCCCCTGGGATTTCTTCTCCCTGTGTTTCTGGCTTTTCTCAAAAGCACTTCTTGCTTTTCTCAGTTATTATGCTTCTCCCTGGAGAACTCCTGTCTCCATGCACCTTCATTTCCTCCCAAACTGGAGGTCAGTCATACAAATAATATCTGACAATACAAAAGCTCCTCTGGGAGCTTTTCCCTTTCCCCTCCTCTGTCTCGTCTCCTTGTTGCAATCTTGGCGCTACTGGAGAAGCTCCAGCATTTGGGATGAAGAGCATCATCTCCAACCCTCACTGCAAACCTGAGTGCCCTGAACCAGGGAATCATGGAATATCCTGAGCTGGAAGACTTGGATTTAACCTGAGGAAGCTGCAGCTCTGGGAGCCAGCTGGGCACAACTGGATGGATTTTCCCTGGGGTTTCCATGGACAGTGATGGATCTGCCCTCTGGGAGTCGGTTCCCTTTCTGAACCCACACATTCTTTTGGGACAATGAGCTCTCTCACCACCAGAAAAAACATTTCCTCTTGTTTTCCAGCTGGTAAAGATCCTTGTGGGTCCTTCCAGCGCAGCACGCTCTGGGATTGTGGGATTCTGTGAGCATAACTGGGGGATGGGAGATGAGATGATGGGAACACTCATTCCTCATTCCCTTCTCCAGGAGATGAGATGATGGGAACACTCATTCCCCATTCCCTTTCTCCAGAAGATGAGATGATGGGAACACTCATTCCTCATTCCCTTTCTCCAGAGGATGACATGATGAGAACACTCATTCCCTATTCCCCTTCTCCAGGAGATGAGATGATGGGAACACTCACTCCTCTTTCACCTTTTCCAAGAGATGAGAAGATGGGAACACTCATTCCTCATTCCCCTTCTCCAAGAGATGAGATGATGGGAATACACATTCCCCATTCCCTTCTCCAGGAGATGAGATGATGGGAACACTCATTCCCATTCTCCAGAAGATGAGATGATGGGAACACTCATTCCCATTCTCCAGAGGATGAGATGATGGGAACACTCCTTCCCCATTCCCCTTCTCCAGGACAACTTTGTCCTTTATTCCATTCCCTTCCTTCCCAGCCAGGATTTGCCTTTAAAATGCTCCTTCCACCTTCCTCCCAAAGCTGTTGGGACCTTTACCCACCCCTCTCTCCTCAGCTCTGGGGGTGTTTTCCCTTTCTGCTCTGCAGCTTCCAAATCAGGAGAACAGAAATGTCCCGTGCAACCAAGCCAAAACTTCCTGTGGAATTACACAGTTTATTTTATTTTATTTTACTTTACTTTACTTTATTTTATTTTATTTTTATTTTATTTTAATTTATTTCACTTTATTTTATTTTGTTTTATTTTACTTTGTTTTATTTTACTTTAATTCACTTTATTTTATTTTATTTTATATTTTATTTTATTTCACTTTAGTTTACTTTATTTCACTGTATTTTATTTTATTTCACTTTGGTTTATTTTCTTGCACTTTATTTTATTTCACTTTATTTTACTTTATTTTATTTCACTTTATTTTATTTTACTTTATTTTACTTTATTTTATTTTATTTCATTTTATTTTATTTTATTTTACTTCATTTCACTTTATTTTTATTTTACTTTATTTTACTTAATTTCATTTCATTTCATTTTATTTCAGGGTTCTGTTTTGCCCTCCTTTCCTCCTTCACCCTCCCAGCAGTGTTCCTTTGGCCTCTCCCCCCCGAGCCGGGTGTGCCCAGGGCTGGCCCTGAGCTCCTGCAGATGTTGGTGCCCACAGACAGATGTTCACCCCCTCCCTCCCTCCCAGCCTGCCCTGTTGGAGCCTCCCAGCCCTGCCTTGCTGGATTCCTGCCCGGCCTTTCCCTCTGCCCCGAGATTTCAGAGCACAAAATATCCCAGATCACAGAATATCCCAGATCACAGAACCCTGGGATGGGTTGGGTGGGAAGGGACCTTCCAGACCATCCAGTGCCACCCCCTGCCGTGGGCAGGGACACCTTCCACCAGCCCAGGTTGCTCCAACCTGGCCTTGGACACTTCCAGGGATCCAGGGGCAGCCACAGCTTCTCTGGGAAACTCATCCCAGTCCCTCATCACCCTCCCAGCCAGGAATTCCCTCCCAGTATCCCATCTATCCCTGCCCCCTGCAAGTGGGAAGCCATTCTCTGTGTCCTCCATCCCTTGTCCCCAGTCCCTCTCCAGCTCTCCTGGAGCCCCTTCAGGCCCTGCCAGGGGCTCTCAGCTCTCCCTGGAGCCTTCTCTTCTCCAGGGGAACACCCCCAGCTCTCCCAGCCTGGCTCCAGAGCAGAGGGGCTCCAGAATCCTGGAATGGGTTGGCTTGGAAGGGATTTTAAAGGCCATTCATTTCCACTCCTCTGCCACAGGCAGGGACACCTTCCACTATCCCGGGGTGCTCCAACCTGGCCTTGGACACTTCCAGGGATCCAGGGGCAGCCACAGCTTCTCTGCCCAACCTGTACCAAGGCCTCAACACCCTCCCAGCCAGGAATTCCTTCCCAATATCCCATCTATCCCTGCCCTCCTGTGCTCTGAAATCTCAGGGCAGAGGGAAAGGCCGGGCAGGAATCCAGCAAGTCAGGGCTGGGAGGCTCAAACAGGGCAGGCTGAGAGGGAGGAAGGGGGTGAACATGGGAAGGACATATTTGGGATTTATGTTACTTCACAAAGAGCTGGAACTCCCTGAAACCTGTTCAGGGCAAGGCAGGAGTTGAAGAAAAGCTGAATTCCCTGCTGTGTTGCTGCAGGAAGATTTTATCCCCATGGAATGACATTCCCTGTGCCAAGGGAGGGCCCAGAAGGTTTCTGACAGGAGTGAATTATGGAGCCCTAAATCCCAAAGAATGACAAGAAAACCATGTGTGAATTCCCAAGAGACTCAGCTGGGAGCCCAAGGCTGGGATGCCCCCAGCCTTGGAAGAAGCCTTGAGATCCAGCTCAGAGTTGTTGGCACAGCAGGAGACACCCAGGGGGAGAGAGAGGAGGAGGAGGAACCTCCCTGCATCCATGTGGATTTGTGGAGGATGGAACAGCCCAGCCCTCCAAGGCACCAGGAACAGAGACCTGGATGGTGACCCAGCCCTGGATGTGCTGGAATTCCCTGAATTCCCAGGCAACTGGTGTTGCCCTCATGGCCAAGGTTGTCCTAGTGTGGGATGAAGACCCCGGGAGAGATTGGAATTGTTAAAGGAAGTTTGTCCAGAGTGGCTTTCCTGGGAAACCCCTGAATTAACTCACCTCCCGCAGGCAAGATTTAACCTCCAGAGGCAGGTCCCTGCTGACCATCCCTTGGAGCCTGACCCCAAAATCAAGGTTCCTGGGACCTTCTTGGAGCTAATTTGGAAGAAATCACAGAAAGACTTGGCTTGGAAGGGCCCTTAAAGTTCATCCAGGTTGGAACAATCCTTCCCTGGGAGGAGAAGCCCCCCTGGGCCTCCTCCCTGGGTTTGTGGTTCTACCTCTGGGCATGTTGGGGTTGGTTTTGGAGCTGACCCCAAACAAGGTGGAGATTTGGGACTGAAGGCAACCAGGAGACCCCAGGGCAACCTTTGAGCTCCTGTGGTTGGAGAAAGAAGGTCCTGGAGCCACCACCTTCACCCCAGAGTGAGACTCTTCTGCGAGTGGTGGACATGGGAGATGAAGATCTCTCTGTCTTTTATCCTTTTGTTTTATGGGGAATATTGTGGATAAGGGAGGTTTGGGGTTGGAGTCACTGACTGTGCACGATGGGGGGTGTCAACCCAGTTCCCAAAAAAGCTATTAAATATTTATAATTTATTTCCCAAGCCTCCAGGTGGCCCTGAGATTTTTTTTTTACCAGGTTTCTGGGAGTTTTTTGGGAGTAGGGACACGTTGGATACTCAGGTTGTTTGACTCTGCAGGATCTTCCCGGCCTTGGGGTCCCAGCTGAGACTCTTGGGAATTCACACATGGTTTTCTTGTCATTCTTTGGGATTTAGGGCTCCATAATTCACTCCTGTCAGAAACCACCAGCCAGTGACCTTCTGGGCCCTCCCTTGGCACAGGGAATGCCATTCCATGGGGATAAAATCCTCCTGGAATTCAGCTTTTCTTCAACTCCTTCCTTGCCCTGAACAGGTTTCAGGGAGTTCCAGCTCTTTGTGAAGCAACATAAATCCCAAATACGTCCTTCCCATTGTCCAGCCTCATTCCTTCTGTGAGGAAAATCCTTCTGGAGGCCTCGGAAGAACCCGTTGGAACATCTTTGCAGCCGCACCGACCACGTCTGACATCGTTTTAGGGAGCTCATTGATTCCAGGTGCTGAGCCACAGGTGGAGAAAGTCCCTCCTAGGGGTATTTTAGGGCTAATCCAAAGCAGGACGGTCCTTTCAGATGGGCCATAATAACCCTAATTTAGGCAAGATGAAACTTGCTCAGCTCTTAAATTAAAAATGAGGCTCCACGTTTCACCCAGACCCGACTCTGGTCATCACAGCGGGGCTCAGAGACAGGAGTTGTTGATTTAGGAGATAAACAAGAGGCTGGTTTTTAACAAAACACGAGAAAAAAAAGTGAGTTTCTCAACCACCAGAAACTACCAAAATTCCCTTTCAGGACGAATGGGTTTCATCCTTTGACCCAGAGGGATGACAGTGGGTTTTTAATCTGTAAAAGTTCCCGTAATTAAATTTCAGCAGGAGAATAAAATTTCAGCCAGGCAAGTGAAACCATTTCGTTTCATTCCTCTGACTTTACAAAAAAAAAATATGCAATTAGTTACCCAAAGCAGCTCCAATAAGGAATTTGATACACGTACATGGATTTATTGGATTTTGGGGCAAGCAAAGCATTCCCTGAGGGAAAGAGCGGCCCAGGGTTGGAAGAAGGATCCCTCGGGATTTTTGGGGCCTCTTTGCCTCGACGGTTTTTGTTTCTTGGTTCAGACTCTGAGCTCCACATCCCATTTTGCATTTCCCTGGATGATTCCTTGCAGGGAGAGGTGGGAAATGGGTGGGTTAATGCAGATTTCCATTCCCTGGATGATTCCTTGCAGGGAGAAGTGGGAAAAGGGTAGGATAGTGCAATTTTGAATGCCTTCATGATTCCTTGCAGGGAGAGGTGGGAGAAGGGTGGGATAGTGCAATTTTGCATTCCCTGGATGATTTCCTGCAGGGAGAGGTGGGAAAAGGGTGGGATAGTGCAGACTTCCATTCCCTGGATGGTTCCTCACAGTGAGAGGTGGGAAGTGGATGGGATGTTGCAATTTTGCATTCCCTGGTTGATTCCCTGTAGTGAGAGGTGGGAAAAGGGTAGGATAGTGCAGATTTCCATTCCCTGGATTATTCCTTGCAAGGAGAGGTGGGAAATGGGTCGAATAATGCAGTTTTGCATTCTCTGAATGATTCCTTGCAGGGAGAGGTGAGAGAAGGGTGGGATAGTGCAGATTTCCATTCCCTGGATGATTCCTCACAGTGAGAGGTGGGAAGTGGATAGGATATTGCAGTTTTGCATTCGCTGGATGATTCCCTGCAGGGAGAGGTGGGAAATGGGTGGGATAGTGCACTTTCAAATTCCCTGGGTGGTTCCTTGCAGGGAGAGGTGGGAAAAGGGTAGGATAGTGCAATTTTGAATTCCTTCATGATTCCTTGCAGGGAGAGATGGGAGAAGGGTGGGATAGTGCAATTTTGCATTCCCTGGATGATTCCCTACAGGGAGAGATGGGAAATGGATGGGATAGTGGAGATTTCCATTCCCTGGATGATTCCTCACAGTGAGAGGTGGGAAAAGTGTAGGATAGTGCAGTTTTGAATTCCCTGGATGATTCCCTGCAGTGAGAAGTGGGAAGTGGATGGGATAGTGCAGTTTTACATTCCCTGGATGATTCCTTGCAGGGAGGGATGGGAAATGGATGGGATAATGCAGATTTCCATTCCCTGGGTGATTCCTCACAGTGAGAGGTGGGAAGTGGATGGGACAGTGCAGATTTGCACTCCCTGGATGATTCCCTGCAGGGAGAGGTGGGAAATGGGTGGGATAGTGCACTTTCGAATTCCCTGGGTGGTTCCTTGCAGGGAGAGGTGGGAAGTGGGTGAAATATTGCAGTTTTGAATTATCTGAATGATTTTTTGCAGGGAGAGGTGGGAAGTGGATGGGATAGTGCAGTTTTGCATTCCCTGGATGATTTCCTGCAGGGAGAGGTGGGAAATGGGTGGAATAATGTAGTTTTTCATTCCCTGGATGATTCCTTGCAGGGAAAGGTGGGAAATGGGTGGGATATTCCAGTGTCCTCTCCCTTTCCCCCCTGTGTGCTCCCTCAGAGGGGGACACACGTTGTCGCTGCCACTGTCATGGTTTCTCCTGCCTTTTGTTATCCCTGGATTGCCAAAGTCTCCCAGGCCTCTGGCACCGCTTTGCCTTCCACACCCTGAGCCTCCCCACCCCTTTCAACACAATCCCACACCTCCTCCACTTCCCTGGGCTCCTTCCCCAGCCTTGAACTCACCTTGTTTTCCAGCCCTTTCTCCGTGTTCTTTGTTATCTGCGGGTCCCATCAGGGCTTTGGGACAACTCTTACTTCACCTGCTCTGCCTTGACATGTGCCCTGGTTCCTGCTGGAGCTGAAATCCCTTCCCACTTCTGTTTTTCTCCCTGTTTTTCTCTCTCTTTGGCAGGGGTGACTCTTTTATCATGGAATCATGGAATGGGTTGGGTGGGAAGGGACCTTCCAGACCATCCAGTGCCACCCCCTGCCATGAGCAGGGACACCTTCCACTGTCCCAGGCTGCTCCAACCTGGCCTTGGACACTTCCAGGGATCCAGGGGCAGCCACAGCTTCTCTGGGAATTCCATCCCAGCCCCTCCCCACCCTCCCAGCCAGGAATTCCTTCCCAATATCTCACCTTAATCTACTCTCCTTAATTTTCTTTGTTGGTTCCTTGCACCAAACCCTCAGGATGCTCCGGGATGGATGAGTTGGAAGGAGACAGAAAGACACAGTGGCTGCCCCAAAGATTTCCCAGTGGAAGCAAAACATCCTTTTTCTTGGATGACACAGCAAACCAAAATCTCCCAGATCCCAGCCTGATCCAGAGAGCTCCTCATCCCACTGCTGGGATCTTCCACAGCATCTCAGGGGCTCCAATGACCTTCTCAGGAACTTCTCCCTTCCTGGAGCACATCAATCCATTTAGGTCATCTTTTTTTTCTACCTCTCACCCTCAATTTTCTCACAGACCCACCCAACTGCCCCCTTCACTGACCAGTTAATTAGTTAGGATCTAGTAAGTGTTTTGAATCACCAGCAGACACAGCAAATCAAAATCTCCTAGATCCCAACCTGGCCCAGAGAGCTCATCATCCCACTGCTGGGACCTTCCACAGCATCTCAGGGGCTCCAATGACCTTCTAAGGAACTTCTCCCTTCCGGGAGCACATCAATCCATTTAGGTCATCTTTTTTTCCACCTCTTACCCTCAATTTCCTCACAGACCCACCCAGCTGACCCCTTCACTGGCCAGTTCATTAGTTAAGATCTAGTAAGTGTTTTGAATCACCAGCAGACACAACAAATCAAAATCTCCCAGATCCCAACCTGGTCCAGCCACTGCTGGGA
>NW_020884936.1:4166103-4167729 GCF_003945725.1 Corapipo altera
TCAATTTCCTCACAGACCCACCCAACTGACCCCTTCACTGGCCAGTTAATTAGTTAAGATCTATTAAGTGTTTTAAATCCCCAGCAGTGATCCCAACTGCAGAGCACCTTTCCATGATTAATTCCCTGCCCACAGGCAGCTGGAATTGTTGCTCCACTAAACTGAGCTGGCAGGAACTCCTGTCCTGAAAGGTGAACAAATCACACAAAAGGCAGGCCGAAATTGGGGGATTTTCCACTTACTCATCCCCAAAATCCAGCCTAAAGGTCCTTACTCAGCTCTTCCCATCCCTTCACCTGCAAATAATTGGATTCAGGGGGTTCCTTACAAGGAGGGAAGGAAAACGAGGGAAAGGTCAAACCTTTCCAAGGCCTGGTTTCCTTCCCAAATCCAGCATGGGCTGAGGCAACATGGCACAAACCAGGGAGGTTTCCAGCTCTTTCCAGAGCTCAAGGTTTTCCCTTCTGTGGCTCTTTTCCCTCTAATCCTATAGACACCAGGGAAAGGGGATGGGGATGGATCCATGCTCACAGCAGGCTGATAACTGAGCCTAAAAATAGTCCATTTTTATGTCTTTTCCCCTTTTTTCTGTCTTTCCCTCCCTTTTTAGGTCTGGCTTTTCCACCTACCTATTGCATTTCACAAAATTTGTCAGCAGTTGGAATCTTCAAGATTCCCTTTGCCCACTAAAAGTGAGAGCAGAGAGTCTGGAAGAAGCTTTTGGGATGTTTGCAAGGAAGGGATTTCAGAGCCAAAAAGGGACCAGGACACGTGTTCAAGGCAGAGAAGGTGAAGTCAGAGTTGTCCCAAAGAAGAGATGGGATATGCAGATGGCAAAGAACATGGAAAAAGGGGTGGGACACGAGGGGAGTTCCAGGCACCGGCTGGGGAAAGGAGCCCAGGGAATTTATGGGCAGGAAAATTGTAGGAGAATTTCTTAATTGAGAAAAATCAGCAGAAAGCTTTCAAAAATGTGACACAGGAGATGATCCTCCATGACTTCAAAAAGGTTGGAACACCAGCCTGAAGAGGATGATCATGGGATCATTAAGGCTGGAAAAGGCCTCTGAGCTCCTCAGGTCCAACCATCATCCACGGGCAAAACTAACCCATGTCCCTCAAGCGCCACATCCATATAATTTTGGAACGTTTCCAGGGATGGGAACTCCACCACCACCCTGGACAGACTGTTCCAGTATTTGACAACCCTTTCCATGAAGAATTTTTCCCCATATCCAATCTAAACCTCCTCTGGTGTAATTTGAAGCCATTTCCTCTCGTCCTGTCCCTTGTTCCCTGGGAGAAGAAGCCCCACTGGGTTCCACCCTCCTGGCAGAGAGAGCAACGAGGTCACCCCTGAGTCCCCTCAAATATCAGGTGGATTTATTCCTTCAGTGGGAAATACACATTTTCCATTTATTGGGGATCTCAGGTGCTTAAAGTCCCTGGAGCTTTAGGGCTTGGGACTGATCATGTGACACTAAATGGAGCTCAGCAGTGAAGGGATTGGTCCAAGAAACACATTTGGCCCTAATTTATTGCTCTCCTGACTCAGAAATGCATTTTAAGCTGACAGAGGGAAGATTTAGATGGGATATTGGGAAGGAATTGTTGGCTGGGAGGGTG
>NW_020884936.1:4167739-4178499 GCF_003945725.1 Corapipo altera
GTCTGACAGGATCCTGGATCCACAGGCAGGGAGGAGAGGAAAACTTCCATTCCCACAAGGATTTACCTTGCCTGGACATGGCACTTGTGTCAAATCCAGGCTCCCCATGGCTGGAACGTTGCTTTCATGCTTCCCTCTTGTCCATCACACCTTTCCTTGTCCCTTGTGCTGCCAAACTGGAAACTCTGAGAGCAAGGAAGGAATAATTTGCATCCCTCTGCTCACCTCTGGCACAGGGACACATTTCAGGGCTCCCTCTCATTTTTTTTTCTGAAATAAATCTGTTTTTTTCTATGTATTAAGACCAGAAGAGACTTTGAGACAGTTCTCAAGTGCTAAAAACCCAAACTTATCATAGTCCTGATTTCTTTGCCACTTCCCCAAAGAGCAATTTTGGGGTGTGTTTTATCTCTGCTGGCTGAGGTAAGAAGGGGACTTTTTGATCACAGTCACTGTGAAATTAATGGGAAAGAAAAAGAAAGCAGAAAGATTCCCCAAAATCCTTTGGTTTTAGGAGCTGAATCTTTAAGGGAAAGATAAAAAAATTCCGTGAGCGCCCCGAGGACAATCCTATAACCTGATCCTGGGCATCACCCCCTTTCAGCAGGTTCAGGAGCCTTTTAGGGGCTTGAACCAAAAATTTCTGGGAACAGAAAGGTTGAGGGAAAGAAGCACAGGGCACAACCTGGAAGCATCACCACGGAGACACCTTCCCTGCCAACAATTCCATGGATTCTGGCCCTGTCGCTCAGTCTCTCCTCACCTCCCTTTCCCAGCTGCTGGTGGAATCCAAGTTATGAGGAAAGTGCTGGAAAAAGCCCCAGGATAAGCCAAAAACTCCCTATTCCAGTGAGGGATGTTTTCCTGGCTTGAACCAAAAAGTTCTGGGAAGAAAAAGGTTGAGGGAAAGGAAGGGAGAGGGATAAACACTCAGAATTGGTAATTGTATGTTTCTATGGGGTTGAAAGGTTGAAAATCCATATGCAGAGTGCAGTTTTCCAGGGATCCCTCATTTTCCTCCTCTTCTTCCTCAGTCAGGAATCAGAGGAGTATCACCTGTGCAGTGGCTCTTGACTTACTGCAAGGAAACCTCAAATTCCTTCGGAAAAATCCCAAAGCAGCTCCTTGAGCCGCTGCTTTCCAGAGGTGAGCACCACAAATCCGCCCTGGAAAACATCCCTCATGGAATAGGGAGTTTTTGGCTTATCCTGGGGCTTTTTCCTGCACTTTCCTCATAACTTGGACTCCACCAGCAGCTGGGAAAGGGAGGTGAGGAGAGACCGAGCGACAGGGCCAGAATCCATGGAATTGTTGGCAGGGAAGGTGTCTCCGTGGTGATGCTTCCAGGTTGTGCCCTGTGCTTCTTTCCCTCAACCTTTCTGTTCCCAGAAATTTTTGGTTCAAGCCCCTAAAAGGCTCCTGAACCTGCTGCAAGGGGGTGATGCCCAGGATCGGGTTATAGGATTGTCCTCGGGGCACTCACGGAATTTTTTTATCTTTCCCTTAAAGATTCAGCTCCTAAAACCAAAGGATTTTGGGGAATCTTTCTGCTTTCTTTTTCTTTCCCATTAATTTCACAGTGACTGTGATCAAAAAGTCCCCTTCTTACCTCAGCCAGCAGAGATAAAACACACCCCAAAATTGCTCTTTGGGGAAGTGGCAAAGAAATCAGGACTATGATAAGTTTGGGTTTTTAGCACTTGAGAACTGTCTCAAAGTCTCTTCTGGTCTTAATACATAGAAAAAAACAGATTTATTTTATAAAATAAAAATGAGAGGGAGCCCTGAAACGTGTCCCTGTGCCAGAGGTGAGCAGAGGGATGTAAATTATTCCTTCCTTGCTCTCAGAGTTTCCAGTTTGGCAGCACAAGGGACAAGGAAAGGTGTGATGGACACGAGGGAAGCACAAAAGCAACATTCCAGGCACGGAGAGCCTGGATGCAGCACAAGTGCCATGTCCAGGCAAGGGAAACCTTTGCTCAATCTTTGTGGGAATGGAAGTTTTCCTCTCCTCCCTGCCTGTGGATCCAGGATCCTGTCAGACTCGAGGCCGAAGGGTTGTGAGACACAAGAGAACAAAAGCAACATTCCGGCCATGGAGAGCCTGGATGAGGCACAAGTGCCATGTCCAGGCAAGGCAAATCCTTTCTCAATCCTTGTGGGAATGGAAGTTTTCCTCTCCTCCCTGCCTGCGGATCCAGGATCCTGTCAGAGCCGAAGGGTTGTGGCAGCGATTCCCGCTGGCCTGTGGATGGAGCACAGGACAGGAGGGATTTCACAAACAGAGCCCGGGGGCCGTTCCCCCGGTCCAAAGAGGCGGATCGAACATTCCAAATGGTTGGGAGCTCATCCAAGGGGTTGCACAAACGGGGCTGAGGGTGGGAATGGCTCTCCATGGAGAGGACACCGAGAAAACATGGAAGAGTGAACTCTGGGTAGGTGAGAGCTCAGCGGGAGGAGGAGATGGAAGGGGATTTTTGGGGAGCTGGAACACCTGGGACACGGGGCCTGGCTGGGTGGAAGCTGCAGGAGCCAACTGGTTGCTCTCAAGAGCCTAAATTGCATCCTGGTTTAGGATGGGGCCTGAATTCCCCCCTTCCAGGAGCCTGGCTGTGCCCATCCTGCTGCATCCCCAGTTCCCATCCCTGGTGCAACATCACTGACCTGTCCTGGTTTATTGGGATCCAGAATCACCTCTGGGTTCATTTCATTTTTGGGGGATCATCAACTTGATTGTCCTGCACAGAATCCTAGATTAGTTTGGATTGGGAGGGACCTTAAAGATCATCCAGTGCCACCCCCTGCCATGGGCAGGGACACCTTCCACCAGCCCAGGTTGCTCCAACCTGGCCTTGGACACTTCCAGGGAGCCAGGGGCAGCCACAGCTTCTCTGCCCAACCTGGGCCAGGGCCTCAACACCCTCCCAGCCAGGAATTCCTTCCCAATATCCATCTAAATTTATTGATTATACATCCAATCCATCCAGCACATCATAAATGTGTCAAGGAGAAGGAGTTTTCCTGATCATCGTCCTGATCCCAGGAGACAGAGCACCTGGATCCCACTTGGAGCTCTGCCAGGATTTGAAATCAGCCCCTCAATGCTCAAACCAACCTTATAACAACAAGTCCTTCCCTCACCTTTAATTTCTGGGATTTAACGTATCCAACCGGGCCTTGGACACTTCCAGGGATGGAGATCCACAACCCCTCTGGGCAAACACGATGGTGTGAGGTGGAGAAGGTTGTGGAATATCTGAGGAGGGTTCTGGAATATCTGAGGAATGTCTGGAGATGCTCAAAGGTTTTTAAGGTGAGGATGGCTTTTCTTAGGCAAAGCCATGGATTTTTTGGGAAGAGCAGAGCTGAGGACAGAGGGTGTGAATATTCTGTTGTGGGGACCCCTTGGTCACCTAAACTCTTGTCAACCCTTGGTGTGCTTTGTACCCCCTGGAATGGAAAACTGGTTGGAAAGGAATTTCATTGAAACATAGAATCCATGGAATGGTTTAGATTGGAAGGGAACTTAAAGATCATCTCATTCCAACCCCTGTCATGGGCAGGGACACCTCCCACTAGCCCAGGTTGCTCCAACCTGGCCTTGAACACTTCCAGGGATCCAGGGGCAGCCACAACTTCTCTGAGCAACCTGTGCCAGGGCCTCCCCACCCTCCAAGTGGAGAATTCCTTCCCAATATCCCATCTAACCCTGCTCTGATGCACAAAATAATGCTGGAAGTGTGTGTTTGTGCAACTGAATCCTACCCTAAAAGTGAGATTAATACAGAAACCAAAATATCTAAATTTAGAAGCCTGAACACCTTTACTCAAACCAGCAGTGCAGGGGGCTACCTTTGAGTAAGTGGGGATCTCAGGGGCTTTAGTTTGTGGGTCCTGCTGAGCTGCTCCAAACTTTGGGAGACACCTGCACGGGACCTGCTGAAGAGTTGTCCCATTCTGGAGCAGGTGGAATATCCCACTAAAATGACACCACGTGACTGTGTGGGCCACCAAAGGTCAATCAGAACCCCTGGTGACCCCTCTTGCGCTGCTGAGGACACCCCACAAGGTTCCTCCCTGGCCTCGTGGGGATTATTCCCGGTGGACAGGTTGGACACCCACGTGCAGCCACCCAAATGTGGGTGTGGTGGCCCAGGGTCAGAACCCTTCCCCAAACCACTGACAGCAACTCCCTGAGTGTGATCCTTCCCCGGGATGGGACAGGATGTGCTCTGTGGAAATGCCACTGGGATAATTCCTCCCTTTGGTGTCTTGTGCAACCCCAGCCTGGGAGGATCCACCGGGCTCACCGTGGGCAGGATGTTGCTGTCACTGCTTCCTCTTGATCTCCAAGGCTTGGGAACCTTCCAGACCTGGAAATGGGACTGGTTCGACGTGATTTGTTCTTGGGAAACCTGTTTCTCACTTCCTTACCCTCCAGGAGTGTTCAGTCAGCTGCTCCAGGAGTTCTGTTGATGCCAGAGTTGAGGTGACAGCTCTAAAATCACTTGGAGTTTTCTTTCCTGCCTCTTCCCTTTTTAACAGCAGAGTTGAGGACATTTCCCACAACTTCCTGATTTCTCATGGGCTTGTGCCCACTTATCCTGCCTCTCCTTGGTGGAATGTGCAGGATCCCAGTGGCCAGAAATCAGGTTGAGACTGAGGATGAAGGTGAGGCCCTGGAAGTGTCCAAGGCCAGGTTGGAGCAATCTGGGCTAGTGGAAGGTGTCCCTACCTATGTTGGGGGTGGCACTGGATGAGCTTTAAGGTCCTTTCCAACCCAAACCATTCCAGGACTTTGCATCCTCAGCCTTCTGGGCAGCATCCTCTGGGCTTGGATGCTCCCGGCAAGCACAGAAGGAACGGATTGATTGACTCCTCAGTTCCCCAGGGATGGGCACAAAAGGAACCTGGAGGTTGGAAGATTAAGGAGGGATTTAAAAAGCCTTGCCCAGTAAATCCAGACTCCCTCACACTTTGCATTAAAGGCACGACTTGTCCCAGATTATCCCTGCTGGGTCAGTGACACCCCTGGCTTGGCTTTGGGATGCTCCAGGACCTGCCCACCCCACTCATCCAACTTCTCCAAAGACTCTGGAGCCAGTTCTTTCCCCACCTTGGACTTCGGCCTCTGCTCCAACTCTGCTTTAATTGTTTTAAGCATCTGGACTCATTTAACCTCTTTTTTTTTTTTCCTTCCTTATTGGGCACTTCAGATGCAAAAAAAAGAGCCTTTAACACTTCCCTTTTCCCCGTGCCACGAAATAAACGTGTCTGGTGGAGGGAACAGCCTCGTCCCAATTTTTCCAAGGGACAACAAGGAGGTTCAAGCCATTGGAATGTGTCCTGGAAGGAGCTGACTTGGGGCACAAGCAGCACCATTTTTTGGGCAGGCAGCCCCAGGCCTGGCTGTGAGTGATGCTTAGAAAACATCTGCCAGAACAATTCTTAACTGAGAACAGTGTTTTTTGGACAGGGCCGAGTCCCACCCCCACTTCCAGAGTTTTTTCATGGAAGAGTAAAAATTTCAGTGAAAAATCCCATCAGTGAAAGATGAGAAAAGGAGAAAAAAACCCACCTTCTGAATCATCTTTTAGATTTCTGGAGGATCCTTTGACTCGGATTATCTTTGCTCTGGAGGGAAAATCTTTGCAATTTTCCATGGAATGTCAAAGGTAAAGGATTCCTCAGGCAAGGAATCACTCTGTCATAATTCAGTCATGGAAGTATTCCCTTATTTTCTTTTGTTTGCCTTTTCAAATCATTTAGGGCAAATATTATTTAGCACCGAGCGAAGTCTCTTATCTCCCTTTGGAGATCAAAGAGTCTCCTGTTTGTGTTGTAATTAATAAGTAATGAAACACCTTAATTACAAGACAAACAGGAGATCCTTTGATCTGCAAGGGGAGATAAGACATTTCACTCAGTGCTGAGCAGCAGCTGCTCATAATGGTTTTGAAAAAGAAAATAAAAATAGAATATTGCCCCAATTTGGGGTGATTGTGGCGTGCCAGGAGAACCTGCCAGAACAGGGGGAGAGATAATATAAATATAATAAAATACTATTAAATCCCCATAAAATAACCCGAGAGTTTCTTGAACTCGGGGTTTTCTTTGGAGTGAAAATTCCCTCGTGCAGGCGGTTTCAAGCAGTGGTTGGTTTTGTTCTGCTTCCAAGTGAAAACAAGCAGAAGTTCCCGGGAAAACGGGAATGTGGGAGCATCAGGTGCTGCTTTGGCTCCTCTCCTTTGCACTGGGTGAAATCCGTGGATAAAGCCCTTCTCTCCAGATAGTCCCTGATGCCCAAGGGCATCGCCCTGGAGCTCCAGCTGGAGAACATCTGCTCCATGTTTGGATCCAGACAGGAGAAGACCTCTTTGGGTTGGAAAAGGTTTTTTTGGTTTTTTTTGGTTTTGGGTTTTTTTTTTTTTTAGCTGGGTTGGAAGGGACCTCTGAGATCATCAAGTCCAACCCTTGATCCAACCCCGCCATGGTTCCCAGCCCATGGCACTGATGCCACATCCAGTCTCACCTTAAACACCTCCAGGGATGGAGAATCCACCACTTCCCTGGGCAGCCCATTCCAATGGCTGAGCACCCTCTCTGCAAAGAAATTCTTCCTAATCTCCAACCTAAACCTCCCCTGGCACAGCTGAAGCCCGAGCCCTCTTGTCTTGCTGATGGTTGCCTGGGAAAAGAGACCAACCCCCCCCGGCTCCCCCCTCCTGTCAGGGAGTTGTAGAGAGTGAGGAGGTCTCCCCTGAGCCTCCTCTTCTCCAGGCTGAACAGCCCCAGCTCCCTCAGCCTCTCCTCATGGGAATTGTGCTCCAGTCCCTTCCCCAGCCTCGTTGCTCTCCTCTGGACCTGCTCCAGCCCCTCAATGTCCTTCCTGAGCTGAGGGCCCAGAACTGGACACAGCACTCCAGGGGTGGCCTCACCAGTGCTGAGTCCAGGCCAAGAATCACTTCCTTGGACCTGCTGGTCACACTGTTCCTGCTCCAGGCCAGGATCCATTGGCCCTCTTGTCCCCCTGGGCACACTCTGGTTCCTGTTCAGCTTCCTGTCCATCCCCACTCCCAGCTCCCTTCCTGCCTGGCTGCTCTTCAGCCCCTCTGGCCCAGCCTGGAGCTGCCGGGGGTTGTTGTGGCCAAAGTGCAGGACCCGGCCCTTGGCCTGGTTGAACCTCATCCCGTTGGAATCAGCCCAACTCTCCAACCTGTCCAGGTCCCTCTGCAGAGCCCTCCTGCCTTCCAGCTGATGGACACTCCCCCCCAGCTTGGTGTCACCTGCAAATTTGCTGATGGTGGACTCGATCCCCTCATCTAAATCATCAATAAAGACATTAAACAGGACTGGGCCCAGCACTGATCCCTGGGGACACCACTGGTGATGGATCCCACCTGGATGCAGCTCCATCCCCACCACTCTCTGGGCTCAGCCCTCCAGCCAGTTCCTGACCCAGCACAGGGTGCCCCTGGCCAAGCTGTGGGCTTCCAGCTTTTTCAGGGAATGCTGTGGGAGACGGTGTCAAAGGCTTTGCTGAAGTTGGATCCCGCAAGGCCCCCTTTCCAAAGCTGTGTTTTGGAGGAGTTCCAGTGCTGGCAGGAGGAGAGGAGGGAGCTCTGCAGCACTTCCACCTCCTCACAGCCCCACTCGCCTCCTCTTCGCTTGGACTTGAGAATCCCGGAGCTCTTTTCCAGCCTGAAGTGATTCCATGACTCCACGACCCCTCCCGGTTTGGTGACAACCTGCCCTCCCTGGTCCTACAATAAAAAATTACCCCAGGAAATTGTTCATCCATCACTCGTGGGTTCCTTCCAGAGCTTCAGTCACAAATTTGTCCAGAAAGAAACATTTTTCCAGGAGCAAAGGAAGCCAAGCCAAGCCTGGCCAAGCCAAACCAAGCCAAGCCTGGCCAAGCCAAGCCTTGTTATATTTTTTTTTCACAAACTTTAATAATATGATCTTAATGGGAGGCAGAAAAATGCAAATGTGACCCTAAACAAGGAGAAAAATACAAGTTGGATGAATTTCCTATTAAATGGTGATAAACTCCCTTTTGAGCACAATTTAACTAATTAATTCAGTTTAACTTGAAAGTTTTACCGGGTTTTATTTCAGAGCAGAACTGATTTCTGAGAAGCTCTTTTAGGATGAGCTAAGCTTAAAAATCAGGTTGGAGAAGATGTTTCCCTCCCCAAGAAGATGTTTCCTTCCCAAAGAAGATGTTTCCTTCCCCAAGAGTCCTCTGCTGCTGGGACTGACCTGGGATATCCTGGGATAATCCCGAGAGCACACCCACAAAGAGAGAATTCCCAGATTTACATCAGACCAGGCACCACCACAGTGGCACCACCAAAGAGAGGACGGGCCCACTTTAACTGACTTTCCAAAAGTCATCTTTATTTGTTAATATTTCTAATTATTTGCATGAAGGGCCCTTTTTTTTGGAGGAATTTGGCTCATTTTTTTCACCCCTGCAACGATGGCAGATTCAGTCCGGGGGTTAAGTCTGGGTGTTGAGCTCAGCTGTTGAGATTTGGGGAATTCGGTGAATTTATTCCCTTGTGTTCAATTGAAATTCCATTGAATTTACAGCCATATTTTTTTAAACTAAATGAAGAAAAAAAATCAACCAGTCGAGGTCTCCTGACCAGGAAGACGAAATCTAAAAAAAAAATAAAAATCCAAATAATAGATGTGCACAATTGGATAATACAAAATATTTTGTTTAAAAAGATTAAGGCATCTGATTTTTATAACATAAAATTAATGTATTTAATAATATTAATTAAATGATAACAACCTGTAATATAAGTTAATATAATATATTATACTAACACAGAGTAAGATAAAATATATGTTAATAGCATGCAATAATAATTACATAATGTTTATTATTATTTATAAATTATAATGATTAATTGGTGCTATTAATATAATATATTATAATAACATACAATAATATAATTTATACTAATAACATGCAATAATAATTAAATAATATTTATTATTATATATATTTAACAATTGTAATAATTAATAATTTAATAATTATTTATTAAATAATAATTAATAAGATTGGTCGTTATTACTATTAAATTATATTTATCTTGCAAAAATATGAAGCATATCCACAAATGCATCAAACCCTGAGCTGGACTGGAACAAAGGGACCAAAATCATTCCAGAAGTTCTTGTTGTATTCATTCCAGATGTTCTTGTTATCTCCATTCAAGAAGTTCTTGTTGTATCCATTGAAGAAGTTCCTGTTGTATCCATTGAAGAAGTTCCTGTTATCTCCATTTAAGAAGTTCTTATTATCTTCATTTAACTAGTTCTTGTTATATTCATTCAAGAAGTTCTTCTCATCTCCATTCCAGAAGTTCCTGTCGTATTCAGTGAAGTTCTTGTTATATTCATTTAAGTTCTTGTTGTCTTAATTTAAGAAGTTCTTGTATTTATTGAAGTTCTTGTTATCTCCATTTAAGAAGTTCTTGTTATATTCATTCAAAAAGTTTATGTTATATTAATTTAAGACCTTGTTATTTTCATTTAAGAAGTTCTTGTTTTGCTCATTCAAGAAGTTCTTGTTATCTTCATTTAAGAAGTTCTTCTTATCTCCATTCAAGAAGTTCTTTTTGTATTCAATGAAGAAGTTCCTGTTATCTCCATTTAAAAAGTTCTTGCTCTCTTCATTTAACCAGTTCTTGTTATATTCATTCAAGAAGTTCTTATTATCTCAATTTAAGAAGTACATGTATTCAATCAAGAAGTTCTCATTATATTCATTTAAGAAGTTCTTGTTATCTTCATTTAAGTTCTTGCTGTGTTCATTAAAAAAGTTCTCGTTATATTAATTTGAGAAGTTCTTGTTATATTTATTCAAGAAGTTCTTTTGATCTCCATTTAGAGAAGTTCTTGTTGTATTCAATGAAGAAGTTCTTGTTTTATTCATTTAAATTCTTGTTGTCCTAATTTAAGAAGTTCTTGTTGTATTCATTGAAGAAGTTCTTGTTATCTCCATTTGAGAAGTTCTTGTTGTATTCATTGAAGAAGTTCTTGTTATCTCCATTTGAGAAGTTCTTGTTATATTCATTGAAGAAGTACTTGTTATCTCCATTTGAGAAGTTCTTGTTGTATTCATTGAAGAAGTTCTTGTTATCTCCATTTAAGAAGTTCTTATTGTGTTCATTAAAAAAGTTCTCGTAATATTAATTTAAGAAGTTCTCGTTATATTTATTCAAGAAGTTCTTTTTATCTCCATTTAGAGAAGTTCTTGTTGTATTCAATGAAGAAGTTCTTGTTGTATTCATTTTAAGTTTTTGTTATCTTAATTTAAGAAGTTCTTGTTATCTCCATTTAAGAAGTTTTTGTTATCTCCATTGAAGAAGTTCTTGTTGTATTAAATGAGAAATTCTTGTTATATTCATTCAAGAAGTTCTCATCTCCATTCCAGAACTTCTTGTTCTCTCCATTCCAGAAGTTCCTGTTGTATTCAGTGAAGTTCTTGCTGTATTCATTCCAGAAGTTCTTGTTCTCTCCATTTAGGAAGTTCTTCTGCAGGCCCAGAGCTCCTCATGACCCAAGGTCATGACCATCTCCTTGGTGTTGTTCCTGGCCGAGTTCCCAAGGTCCTTCCTACATCTCCCCGTGGTTGTGTTTTCCATGTCCCACAGTCTTGGCTTTCTCCTTCCTCCAGTGGAGATGAGGATGGTGGGGCCAACCTTGGCTTTCTCCTTCATCCTGTGGAGATGAGG
>NW_020884936.1:4178509-4190077 GCF_003945725.1 Corapipo altera
TGATGATGGGAATTAACCTTGTTGCTGGAAAGTTCTGCTGAAGCAGAGCAGAACCATTTCTGGAACCAAGGCACACTTCCAGCTTGTGGTCACAGCCCTCTTGCTGCTTCCCTCCCTCCTCCTCAAGGCACATCTTCTCCAAGTGGTGGAGAATTAGGAGTTCTCAGGCCGTGCAGCCCATCCCCTGCCAAGGTGGTGAAGTTTCCCACAATCCCTTTATTGTCTCCTCCAGTTGTAACCTCCAGAATTCCCTGCGACGCTGCCCTTGTCCAAACCAAAATGAGCACTGGAGACAGAGCGTGCGAGTCCAAGAGGAAAATCAGGATATTGCCCTTCGGTTTAGCCTACAAATCTTGGATCTCAGGCTCCTGCCTCGCTGTTCCACACGCGGAGGAGAGCCAGAGCTGCAGGAACCAGGATTTGTGTGGATCCCTCCCTTTGCCAAAGCTCAGCATCCTGGATGGTTTTCAGTCGAGTTGTCTTTGTTTCTCTATTTTGATGTCTGACCTTACAAACTCTTCTTCCACATTTTTTTTCCATGTTCTTCCCCCTCCTCTTGTCCCTTCCCCTTTTTTTCTTTTTTTTTCCCTCCCCTTCGTGCCACCAGCGTTAAACAGCTCAGAGCTGTATTTAAAGAACTGAGAAGCTGCAAAGAATCAAGTAGGATAATGGGAAGAAAGGCTCAACGGCTCTCCCGGGACTTATCATGGTTTCCCTCCAACTGTTTTACAACGGAGTCGAAAGTTCAAGCTCACATTTTCTGGAAAGGGGAGAAAAAAAAAGGAGAAGAGAGAAAAAAAAAAAAAAAGAAAAGAAAGGAAGAAAAAAGCAGCAGAGAAAGAAAGAGGACAAGTCGTGATGTGGGAATCTTTGGCCTGGGATGAAGATGGAAGGCGCCACTGGAAAAGCGGAGCTCTCCCGATGAGAACCAGATGTCCTCCGTGTTCCTAAACGCATCCAGCCCGTTTTCAATTAGGCCAGAATTAGAGCAATAATGAGAAACAAAACACGGTTGTTGTTTGGTTTTTTTTTTTTCTCCCCCCTCCCTCCCTCTCCTGTGTGTCCTTCCCTCTCTGCCCCAGCTGGATGGGGAGCAGATCTCCAGATGACATCTCCCATCGCTTCCCAAAACAATCATCCCATACCCCCCCGCCTGCCACGAAGAAGTTTTTCCTTCCCTGGGCCTTCTTTGCTTCTCCAATCCGAGGACTTCATTAGGCTCGAGGAGAAAGGCTCGTTCTGCTCATTTTCTGCTCGTTAGAAGCTCATTGATAACGACACTTTTATGTTTTTTGGGGGGTTTTGTTGTTTTTCCCAGGCCGAGGCTCGACCAAACATCCTTTCTTAGCTGCGGGATTCCTCATTAGGGCAAGAAAGAGGCACAGGTTTGTCTCCAAATATTGTGGTTTAGAATCAGAAAGTATCATAAACTAGGGGCCTTTTTTTCTTCTATTTTCTTTTTTCTCAATTAAGGAGTTTGTTGAGTAGTTTTTTTTGATGCTTAAAGACAATTAATAGTGCAAACAAATTAAAGGAAACCCAAACCCACCCCCTATTTCCAAACTTCCCCCCAGCTGGTTTGGCAAATCTGGCTTTTAAGCCTTTCCCTTGGATTAAGCTGGTTTTTTAGTGGAAGGTGTCCTTGCCCGTGGCAGGGGGTTGGAATGAGATGATCTTTAAGGTCTCTTCTAGCTCAAATAATTCCATGATTCCTTGATTCCCTGATTTTATAGTTGGCTAATCATTAAAATAGAGTCAGACACACCAAGTGCCAGCCTGGGTTTGGTTTTTTTTTTTTTTTTTGGAGGAAGTAACCAGAGATGGAGGACTTTGGAAATCTGCCAGCCCAGCCCATGGGCATTCCAGGCTCATGTCATTTAGGGACACAGGAATTAGCACTGAGGGCGACCTGAAGGATCCTGTTCCTCCTGGTGGAGGGATCCTCCACACATCCATGCATCCATGCTCCCTCCATGGAATCAGGGAATCACTGAGCTGGGCAAAAAGATGCCCAAGATCATCAAATCCACCCCATGCCCAGTGCCCACCTTGTCCCCCAGCCCAGAGCACTGAGTGCCACAGCCAGGCCTTCCCTGGACACCTCCAGGGCTGGGCACTCCAAACCTCCCTGGGCAACCCCTGCCAAGGCCTCACCACCCTTTCCATGAGAAATTCCTCCTCCTGTCCAACCTGAGCCTCCCCTGGCACAGCTGGAGGCCGTTCCCTCTCCTCCTGTCCTTTGTTTCCTGGGAGTAGAGCCTGACCCACCCCAGCTCCCCCCTCCTGTCAGGGAGTTCTGCAGAGCCAGAAGGTCCTCAGGATCATGGAATCATTAAGGCTGGAAAAGACCCCCAAGATCACCAAGCCCAGAGCTCTGCTCTGCTTTCCAAGCTGGCTGTGCCCGATCTCCTTGCTCAGGGTCTGGTGGAGGAGAAAAGACACCCTCGTGCCAGGTGGCCTTTGCATTCTGTAGGAAACCAGGTGATCATTAATTAATTCATTAATTAATAATTAAATCATTAAAATATTAATCAGAATAAGACCATCTAGACTAACCCCCTGCCATTGATAATCATTAAAAATAAGAGTTTGTGGGGTGGGGATGGTGCCAGGAGGGCTGTTGTTCCAGGTGGGAAAGGGCTGAGCATCCCTGAAGGCCTTTCCACCCTCCAGCTGCTCCAGGGGTCTCTTCCCAAAGCCCCACCACAGGGGAGAAATCCCTGGAGAAGTGGAGGCAAACACTGTGGCTTGAGAGCAGGAATTCCAGACCCCCTCATTCCCTCCCTCCCCTGGTGTGCACAGGCAGAGCTTGGAAGAGAGGAAAAGGAGTCGTTCTGAGTCCTGCAGGTCCAGGGGGAAAGTAGAGCGTCCTACAGGAGGTGAGGAGCTCATTCCCTTCTCCCAGAGCCATTCCTGGGGATGTGGAGGTGGGGACAGTGCGCTGCCAAAATGGGAAGCAGGGAATGCTGGGATCCACAACCTGAGACCTGGGAAAGGATGAGGGTTCCCTGCCAAAGCCCAGGGGACCCCTTTTTTTGGGAAAAGAGCCCCCCCCCCCCCCACACTCCTCCGTCCTGTCAGGGACTCGCAGAGCCAGAAGGTCCCCCCTGAGCCTCCTTTTCTCCAGGATGAGCCCCCACAGCTCCCTCAGCTACTCCTGCTGCTCCAGCCCCTTCCCCAGCTCTGTTCCCTTCCCTGCACACACTCCAGCCCCTCCGTGTCCTTCTGGCCATGAGGGACCTTCCCTTGGCCCTGCAGGAGCTCAGGAGCACAGGGAGGATCCAGTGCATCCCATCCAGGGAAAGGGATGGCAGAGCAGGAAGCTGCTTCCCAGACCAAGCCAGGACCCCTTCTCACTTCCAGAGTGTTGTTTCCTCCTCTCCACACCCCTGGGCTGAGCAGGGGGTCACAAACCACAGCCAGCCCTTCAGCTTCCACGTGCCACAACACCATCACCCTGTTTTTCATGGATACCTTTCCGTGGGGCTGCTCCCATTTCCCTTCCCGGTGTTCCTCAGCCCTGAGCTGAGGACATTCACCTTCCAAAACCCTCCTCTCTCCACCCTCCCTTCCCCACAAAGGAGGGCCAGCAGGAAGCACCCCGTGGAGTTTTTTTGGCCTTCCCAAGTCCCACACTCATTTATCAGGAGCTCAAGTCACTTTTCTTCTTTCCCTTCCTCTCCTCCCAAAGTCCATTTGCAGGAACCCACAGTCTCTGCACGGATATTGTTCCTCTCTCTTTTTGTGACCTCCTGTATTTCCCTGGAGATTGTTCCATGAGAAAGAAGAATAAAACGAAACAAATGGATTTTTGCTCCGAGTATTTTAATTAAGGAAAGAAAGCAGAACAATAGAAACACCCCATCAAGTGCTAAATGTGCTGGACGTGACGGGGTTGGTGGAAAGATGCCCCTTGAAGGGAGAAACAGGAGACTCTCTGGGGAGGCCACTTCCCTGAGACTCATCCTGTGACATCCTGTGACATCCCGTCACGGCCGAGTTCAGCCCTTGAGGCACAGATTGAATAGCTCAGGTCCAGATCCATCCTGATTCCACGATCCCGAGGTTGCTGCTCTCTGCCCGAGGGGCTCAGGAGGGTTTATCCCCCCTGGACACCCTCCAGCCTCCAGCTGGCCCAAATCCAGGCGTCTCCTGTGCCTCCAAATCACAATTCCCGGCTCTTCCAGACCCGGGGTGAGCACAGACAGGCTTGGCACAGCCCTGACCTGCTTCATCACCTCTGAACAGCTCCACAGCAGTGCTGATCTGGGCTCTGGAAAACCTGGAAGCTGCTGCTGTGCCTGTATCTGCCAAAGTGGTGAAGGCTGAGGGAGCTCCAAGGCCTTGGAGCTGCTCCCCTTGGATCTGGCTAAAGGCAAAGCTCCACTGACTGAGAGGACACAGCCAGGGCTGGGCTGAGACCTCAAAGCTCTTGATTTGCTTCGTGGTGTTGTTTGAGAACCCCACTCACCATGTTCAGTCCCCTCCTCAGCCCCTGTGCTGGCAGCTTGTTCCCACATTTCTCCTGGAGCCACCTGGAATGCGCCCTGTGCCACGGGGAGGTGACTTTTCTAGGACAGATCCACTCCTGGCTGGGGATAAAGGCTTGGTCCTTGGATGCACTGGATCCTCCCTGTGCTCCTGAGCTCCTGCAGGGCCAAGGGAAGGTCCCTCATGGCCAGAAGGACACGGAGGGGCTGGAGCATGTGCAGGGAAAGGAACAGAGCTGGGAAGGGGCTGGAGCAGCAGGAGCAGCTGAGGGAGCTGGGGGGGCTCATCCTGGAGAAAAGGAGGCTCAGGGGGGACCTTCTGGATCTGCAACTCCCTGACAGGAGAGGGGAGCCGGGGGGGCTCTTTTCCCAAAAAAATAAGTGACAGGATAAAAGGAAACGGCCTCAACTTGCACCAGGGGAGGCTCAGGTTGGACAGGAGGAGGAATTTCTCATGGAAAGGGTGGTCAGGCCTTGGCAGGGGCTGCCCAGGGAGGTTTGGAGTGCCCAGCCCTGGAGGTGTCCCAGGAAGGCCTGGCCATGGCACTCAGTGCTCTGGGCTGGGGGACAAGGGGGGCATCAGGCACAGGGGGGATTTGATGGTCCTGGAGGACTTTTCCAACCTTTAGGATCCTGGGATTCTGTGAAGAGGGAAATTATTAACTTTCTTATTTATTAGATCATTAGATTAGATTTTGCTGCGAACAGATACACAAACACACCAAGGGGTGATTTTTATCTGAAAACCCCAATTGAATCTAAATTATGCATATTAAGTAAGACTCAGAATCCTCTTGCCTGGGATCCATCAATTAACAGCATTTTGTTGACTCAGAAGTTTAGGGCCCAACACGCTGCTGAACATCCCAAGATTCCTGGTTTCCTGAAGATCCTGGACAGTGGTGGGACAGCAGCCTTAGCTGGTGCCTCCAGGCTTGAGAGCAACCCAAAAAGCCAAAGGTGACATTTCACACTTGTCTGAGGCTTCTCGGAGCTGGAGAAGCCAAAAAGGGCAGCTGTGCCCTCTGCCCACCCAGCATTCCCAGGAATCCGCTGTGCCCATCGGATGGTCGCGGGTGATCCACCGAAAACGAGCCCAACAGCACAAGAACTCGGCATTTGGGATGAAATGTTGGAAGCAGGTGGGAATGGGAGAGCTGGGAGGTGCAGGAGGGGGAGCAGCAGAGGAGTTGGAGCGGGTTGTGAAACGCTGCTGCTGCACTGGAGACATCACAGGGCCCTTTCCCTGGGAGATGCTCCAAAGTGGGGCAAGGATTGGAACCCGGCTCCATATAATCTCCATATAATCTTCCTATAATCTTCCTATAATCTTCCTATAATCTTCATATAATCTTCAAACAATCTTCAAATAATCAGGCCTAACATCTCCCTGCAGAAACCACCGTTGCTTCACACCAGAGCTTTTCAAATCCTCACGATATTTTCCTTTTAACCAACCTCTTTCCAGTCCCCGACTAAAAACGAGCTAGAAAAGTCATTGATCCCTTGCAAAAATAAGTATTTTAGTGATTTTTTTTTTTAAACAAAACACACAAGATAGGAGGTGGAGAAGGTCCTTTTTTTTTGCCTGGAAGGAGTTGTGAAATGCAGCAGAGCTGGGACGGCAAAGGCTCGTGAGGAACCCGGAGGAGTTTGTGGCCTCCAGGTTCCATTTGCATTCTTGGTCCTGCGTTTCTTCCCTGTGGAGAAGAAATTTCTGATTTCCCAACTTTTCCATGTCGGTAACCTTTGTTCTTTGCCTGCAACACCACCTGCTCCTGCACATTGCCAAGGGAAATCATAAATGTTCTGGCTATTCCTCAGCTCCTCCCGAAATCTCCCAAACCAAAGCTTTCCCTAAAGCCACCCCAACCTTTCCCCTTGTGCTTTTCCGTGTTTCCAAACCAACCTGGAGCCTCGGGAATCGGCATCCAAACCCTTGGATTCCAGAGGGAAGCGAGCAGCAAGTTGTTAAGAAGCCTTTCCTGCTCCTGTTCTCAGAGCACACACGAGATTAAATCAATATTAAGGTTTTAAAAAGCAATAATTAGGAGCCCAGATTCCTGTTGAAAACCTGGATTTCGGGTTGGCCCAGCTGGAACCTGCAAGTTGGGAGCAGTGGAGCTGCAAGTTGGTATTTGCCTGATCCTGTGTTGCTTAAAACCTTATTTTTTTTTCAAGTGTTGGATCATCTGGAGGCTGAATTTTGGAGATATTGATGGCTGGGAATGGCAAAACTGGGAATTTATCTCCATGGAGGAGCTTTTCCAAGTTGGGTTCTACGTATCCTCCACCCTGCTACCCCTGTTTGTAGACACAAGGTCTGTGCTGGTTCTCAAATTAATGTTTTTACATTAAAAAATACTCAAAAAAACCCCAAAATAAAAACAAAGTTCTAGATCGGCACATGGATAATATTCTAAATATATTTTTTGTAAGGCCTTAAAATCACAGAATGCAAAATAAAAGCTTTTAACTGTGGATGATCCTGCAGTGGAAATCCCATTTTTTTTTGCTCTTTTCCACTTTGAGTTTTATAGGAAATATCATTTTTAGGCTTTTATTAAATTTATTTATTAATGTTTTATTAAATTTATTTTAATTTAAGGTGAGAGATTTTGATTTGTGCCTGGATCAGCCCCCACAACACACACGCACGTCTTAGGTGGGCACAAACCCAAAGCCTTTAAAACCCTTCCCACTTATATTTAAAATATTCCACCTCCCAAACAATGAAAAAACTGAGAGTAAAAAAAAAAAATAAATAAAAATAATTCACAGGAAATACTTTGACACAGAGGCAAAATTTCCTGTTTTCCAAGATGACCGAGACCAGCAAAAATGTCCTTTGACTCGAAACAACCGAGCCAATTCCTTCCAAAAAGACAAAGAAACGTTGAAATCCCTCAGAAATCCACGCACACAAAAAAATCAGGGACGAAGAGTAAGACGAGGTACTTTTAATTTTTACATTTCCAAAGATTGTGATTGGGAATATCTGGAGAAATTAGGGGTTGGGAGTAGATTTTTAAGGTCCTTTCCAATCCAAAGCATCCTAAAAAGTGCTGGGTTTTCCCCATTATTCCTTTCCCTTATTGACTTCTCTTTTTTACTGGTATATGAATAAAATATTCAGGGTGATTTAATTAATTTATTTATTAAAATATATTTATTTAATGCCGCCTTTCCCAAAATATATCTACCTTTCCTTGGAAAGACACCTGGAGGAAGGGAAATTTTAACACACAGAGTAAATTTTTTAATTTGATTTTATAAATTTATTTATTAAAATATATTTATTTAACGCCGTCTTTCCCAAAATACATTCACCTTTCCTCGGAAAGACACCTGGAGGAAGGGAAATTTTAACACACAGAGCAAACCAGGCACCAAAAAAAAAAAAAACCTCTGGGAAAGCAAAAAAGAGGAGTCGAATTTCAATTCCAATTAATTCTTCCGACCTCTTTGTGCAATTCCCTTCCCCTGGTGTCTCAGGTAATGCCTCCAGAATTCCAAACCCAATAAAGAACCTCATCAAAGCATTTCACACAATCCTGGATGGATTTGAAGCAGGCTGGGAAAGGCAGGGACGTGGTGATGAAACTCCTGCACAAAGTAGGTTGAGTTTAAATCTCAGTGAGCGCTGCCAACCTCCCCCAGCTGAGGATTATCCCACTCCTGGGGCCCAGCTCGCCTTTGGTGTCCCAGAGAGCACATCCAGCCACAAAAACAGGGATTGACTGGCCCTGGGGGAAAGCAGGAGATGATCCCTGCGCTGGAATCCCGGCAGGATTTTAAACCCCAGTCAAGTTGGAACCGAGTCTGCAGCCGAGGCCAAAACCATTTCTCGGTGTGATCCAACAGCCTCTGGAATTCAGGGGGTGTTTTCATGTTGACTTTGTGTCTCTTCGCTCAATATTCCCTCTCTGGTGGCACCTGGTGGAATGTCCCCTCTGTGGCCTCAGGATAATGGGAACTGTGGGTAACGGGCAAAGATTCCTGATGGAGCTCCACGGATTTAAAGCTCTTCCCTTGCCCTGGGAAGGGTGAAAGGGCTGTGTCTCCACTGAAGGTTGTTCCCAGAGAAGCTGTGGCTGCCCCTGGATCTCTGGAAGTGTCCAAGGCCAGGCTGGATGAGGCTTGGAGCAAACTGGGATAGCGGGAGGTGTCCTTGCCCAGGGCAGGGGGTGGCACTGGATGGGATTTAATGTCCCTTCCAACCCAACCCATTCCAGGATTCTGGAGCCCCTCTGCTCTGGAGCCAGACTGGGAGAGCTGGGGGGGTTCCCCTGGAGAAGAGAAGGCTCCAGGGAGAGCTGAGAGCCCCTGGCAGGGCCTGAAGGGGCTCCAGGAGAGCTGGAGAGGGACTGGGGACAAGGGATAGAGGGACAGGACACAGGGAATGGCTTCCCACTGCCAGAGGGCGGGGATAGGTGGGATACTGGGAAGGAATTGCTGCCTGGGAGGGTGGGGAGGCCCTGTCCCGGGTTGGGCAGAGAAGCTGTGGCTGCCCCTGGATCCCTGGAATTGTCCAAGGCCAGGTTGGAGCAACCTGGGCTAGTGGAATGTGTCCCTGCCCGTGGCAGAGGGTGGAATGAGATGATCTTTAAGGTTCTTTCCAGCCCAAATAATTCCATTATTCCATGATAAGATGGATTGGCCATCACTTAACTCACTGATGCACCATCCTGCAAGAAACCTTCATGATCTTTTTAAGAGGTCCTGGGCATGTGGGGATATAATTTTTGGGAAAACAGGGGAGTAATTCCTTCAGGAACGTTGTACAAACATCCCATTGCAGAGAGGGACTGGAGTAAAACAGAGAACACTCACAGAATCCCAGAAATGCTGAGCTGGAAGGGACCCCCAAGGACCATCCAGCCCAACCCTCAGCCCTGCACAGGCCCAGCCCCAAGAGTCCCCCCCTGTACCCCAGAGGATCAGCCAAACTCTCCTGCAGCTCTGGCAGCCTTGGGGCTGTGCCCACTGCCCTGGGGAGCCTGGGCAGTGCCCAACCAGCCTCTGGGGGAAGCTCCTGGAGATCTGGAGGAAGGAGGGATAAGGAGCTCCAGAGCCTCACCCCTGGGCAAGCCCAGCACCCCCCTGGCTCCCTGGCAGGGTGCCCAGAGCTCCTGCCCAGCCTCAGATCCCACTGTCTGCTCTGAGCAGACCCACGGGCAGGTCAGACACAGCACCTGCATCTTCCCTCACCTCCCAGGAATTTGCTGTAGATCTCCCTGGAGATTGAGGGATAACTCCGGGAACTGAGGGCTCTGTGGGCTCCTCCCAGCTCAGGGTGGCTGCACGGGTTGTCCACCCTGTTCTTGGGTTCATGGGTGAGCAGGGCAGAGTGAGGGGGATCCTGGGACCATTTCCACTCTATTTATTGTTATTACAACCAAAAAAAAAATAAAAATCTCCATTTCTAGAGAGAAAACTGATTATTTGGTTTGATGACAACAAGGGTAAAGTGCTGCAAGGGAAAGGGGATTTCTGGGATGGGAAGGTAAAGGTTATGTCAGTCAGTCCTGGATGTCCTTTCCCTGAGAAATGACCTCAGGGAACAGCTGCCCAAGGGGGAACTCGTGGGTTGGCCCAAGCTTGGTGAGCAGTCCCAGAGCCGAAGGTATCCCGTGTCAAACATCCTGAGTTC
Source organism: Corapipo altera (assembly GCF_003945725.1). Taxonomy (NCBI): domain Eukaryota; kingdom Metazoa; phylum Chordata; class Aves; order Passeriformes; family Pipridae; genus Corapipo; species Corapipo altera. Next base: position 4,188,653 of record NW_020884936.1, read on the forward strand.
TGGAAAGCTGGTGCATCATGGATTGCTCCCCTTGAGCCACCCCCTGTCTCTTTTGTGGACAAGGGGACAGTAGGAAGGGCTATCAACACTTCCTCTGCCAGGAAGGTGGTGGCAGCAGAACAGAGGTCCCAGCCCTCACCTCTTCCCAGGCCCACTGACCTGCAACACAACGGGGCTGGAACAGGGAAGTGGTGGAGTCACCAGGCCTGGAAGGGCTCAAAAAACATGTGGAAGTGGCACTTTGTGACATGGTTTGGTGGGAATGGGTTCGGTGTTTGGTTGAAAGGTGGACTTGATGATCTCAGAGTTCTTTTCCAAGCCTGATGATTCTACAACAAGCTCTGCAGTCAGGGGGGTGCTCCTGTGTGGAGGTAGAGTTGGGATGGGGTTAAGGGGGTTAATTCCTCAGGAGGGGCAGAGGAGGGGCAGGGACTGAGCTCTGCTCTGGGGGGACCAGGGACAGCACCCAGGGAATGGCCAGGGGAGGTTTAGGTTGGATGTCAGGGAAAGGTTCTTCTCCCAGAGGCTGGTTGGGCACTGCCCAGGCTCCCCAAGGCAGTGGGCACAGCCCCAAGGCTGCCAGAGCTCCAGGAGGGTTTGGCTGATCCTCTGGGGACTCTTGGGGCTGGGCCTGTGCAGGGCTGAGGGTTGGGCTGGATGGTCCTTGGGGGTCCCTTCCAATCCAGATATTCTGTGACTCTGTGATTTTAGGGATCCTATAATAAGAAGTCAACAAGAAGTTGCAACTGGTTCCTTCCCCAGAAGTGCCCAGAGAGGCTGAGTGAGGCAGGGAGTGGTGGGTGAAGCCTTTCACCTCCTTCATCTCCCACAGGAACACTAATTACTCTCACTGGAGGTTGGGCTGTTGCTGCAACCGAAGCTGTTGGGTGCCTGCACGGGACTGGGTTGCATAAGGAGTAAGATTAGTCCCATCAAACACCTGAGGAGTTACCTCAGAGCTCTGGTTTAGGCCAGGCTTAGCAAACGCTTGGGAATGTGCCTGGAGCTGCCAGTTGGCCCAGGGAGGTTCCCGTGCCCCCGTGGATGGGAATCCATTCCATCCAGCCCTTGCTCCAAAGGGATCTCAGCAAAAGCTCCTGGCTCTGCTCAAGCCTCTGGGAAGTTTCTCAATGATCCCTTTGAAAACCAGAGGCAGAGGCTCTTCCCCAGGCCAGGCCCAACAGAGTTGGGGGATGTTCAAGCACAGGGTGGACACCAAGCCCTGCTCCTGCCTCTCCACTGCAGCACGAGGCAGAGTTGGGCAATTTGGGTCTTGTCCTCGACTTTCCCAAGCTCTGACACGATGGAAACTCCCAGAATTCCAGAATGTGCTGAGCTGGAAGGGACACCCTTCCCAAGGGACACCCAAGGACCATCGAGCCCAACCCTCAGCCCTGCACAGGCCCAGCCCCAAGAGTGACACTA
>NW_020884936.1:4190477-4194946 GCF_003945725.1 Corapipo altera
CGTGTGTTCATGGTCCTTTTATTTGTAGAGGAGGAGTGAGGTACTGAGCAGCAAAACAGGTTGGAAAATCAGCTTAGCCAGGATGGTGGAGACATTCCTGGCCAGGACAAGGCAGGATTGGGATTGTCCTCCTCTGACATGTGCTCTTTGAGCTGTGCAGGACACGTTTGGCTGATCCTCTGGGGCACAGGGTGGGACCCTTGGGAATGGTCCTGTGCAGGGCTGAGGGTTGGACTGGGTGATCCCTGGGGGTCCTTCCAGCTCAGCACATTCTGTGACTCTCTGAGCCCTCGGGTGAAGAGCTGAGCACGGTCCCAAATTCCCATCATCCCTCAGCACCTTGCAATTCATAGAATCACAGAATCAGCTGGGTTGGAAGGGACCTCCGAGATCATCAAGTCCAACCCTTGATCCAACCCCGCCGTGGTTCCCAGCCCATGGCACTGATGCCACATCCAGTCTCACCTTAAACACCTCCAGGGACGGAGAATCCCCCACTTCCCTGGGCAGCCCATTCCAATGGCTGAGCACCCTCTCTGCAAAGAAATTCTTTCTAATGTCCAACCTAACCCTCCCCTGGCACAGCTGAAGCCTGAGCCCTCTTGTCTTGCTGATGGTTGCCTGGGAAAAGAGACCAACCCCCCCCTGGCTCCCCCCTCCTGTCAGGGAGTTGCAGAGAGTGAGGAGGTCTCCCCTGAGCCTCCTCTTCTCCAGGCTGAACAGCCCCAGCTCCCTCAGCCTCTCCTCACAGCACTTGTGCTCCAGTCCCTTCCCCAGCCTCGTTGCTCTCCTCTGGACCTGCTCCAGGACCTCAATGTCCTTCCTGAGCTGAGGGCCCAGAACTGGACACAGTCCTGCCTGTGCCCCCTCCAGGCATCCCAGCCCACGTGGCACCAGGATCTGGAAGGGGCTGAGGTGCCCCTGGTGCCTTTGGCACCTGGAGAGTTTGGGGTTAAGGAAGGAAAGCTGCCACCTGAACCTCAGAGGAACCTCCCAGCAGTGGCCTGGGATCTCCTGCAGGGCTGCACAGGGGCCTTGGACCTCTCTGGGTTGGGAGGAGGGATGGCCAGAGGCCAAGTCATGGGATATCAGGGAAAATTCCTTCCTGGAAAGGGCTGTCCAGCCCTGGCACAGCTGCCCAGGGCAAGGGTGGATCCCAATCCCTGGAGGGATTTAAAATCCCTGTGGATGTGGCACTTTGGGACATGGGTAAGTGGTGGCCTTGGCAGTGCTGGGTTGGACTGGATCTTAAGGGTCTTTTCCACCCTAAACAATTCCACAGTTCTGTGATCACCAAACTGGCCCTCCCTGGAATCCCAAACAGGGTCACACTTGTTAAGCCTGTCCCCAAAAATAAGCCCAGCTGTGGTCTCTTCTCGGACCCCTGGGACAAACACATGGCACAGGAGCAGGGATTGACTGGCTCTGGAAGGGACTTTGGAATGGCTTAATTCCAAGTCTTTTGAAGGAAGGTTGACTTCCAAGACCAAGGGGGTTGATCAGGAGGTTTCCAGTCAGGATCAAACCCTCAAATGCTGGACCACCTGCACTGAGGAATCTTTTGGAGTTATTGCATTTTGCCTCTGCCCTCGTGCCTGAAGCTCCCTTGTTCATCCCAAAAACCAACAGAAGAGTTCTGAGAGCAGCTCTGGTACCCTTCGGAATGTGCCCAGATGTTTTTTTTAGGAGACTGTGGACTGGCAGGGATAAAAGTGGGCACTGCTGACAATGGAGCCCCTGGGTGAGCCCATATGCCAGCCCTGGGTAAAAATCCTCACAGCTTTGGGGTTTTGTGCCCATAATCTGACACTAAATGCCCTTCAACAGGGAAGGGATTGGTCCAGGAAAAAGGTTTGGCCCTAATTTATTGTTGTCCTGTGTCAGAAATGCATTTTAAACTGGCACAGGGTAGGGGTAGATGGGATATTGGGAAGGAATTCCTGGCTGGGAGGGTGATGAGGGACTGGGATGAGTTTCCCAGAGAAGCCGTGGCTGCCCCTGGATCCCGGGAAGTGTCCAAGGCCAGGCTGGATCAACCTGGGCTAGTGGAAGGTGTCCCTGCCCATGGCAGGGGGTGGCACTGGATGATCCTGAAGGTCCCTTCCAGCCCAAACCATCCCATGGCACTCCTGGCCCTGGGCCAGGGAGGAGTGGGCAGAGCCCATGAGTTTTGAGCCGATCCCAAATTTGTAAGTGGCTCCACGGCCCCCTCCAGAGACACAGAGGAAGAAAAGGACTTTCCCAGATTTATTCCTGCAAGAACCAAAAGATTTACTCCCCCTTTGGCTCCCTTTCAGGTGCCATAAATCGAGTCCCCCCACTATCTTTTCACAGATTGTCTCTGCTGGATTTGTCAGGAAGCAGTTTATGGGTTCAGAGCCCCCTTTTCTCCCCAGCCCCCCCCGGCAAGGACCTGAACAACCAGCCTGTGTTTATAAATATGTGTATCAGGTCCATTAATGGGAACTGATTTATGACCCAAATAAGAGACTTCATCAATTTTCCTCTGGACCTCTTTCAATGGCACATAAATTACCCCGTTTGCTACTGGGTTTGGATTTCTAAGTGGATTTATCGGAGCGGGGACTTTGCTCATTTATTTTATAGCTCCCTTTGTCTGTGGAATAATTAAGAGTTTGGAAGTTTTTCCTCCCTCTCCTTCGCTCCCTTCCTTTATCCCTCTGGGAAAACAGACACCACTTGAGCAGCTCCTTTGGGTTCCTCTCTGAGCTGCCCGTGACGGGAGCACAGTTGGGAGGACCTGGGGTGTTGCAAAAGACCCGTTTAGACCATTCTCACCCCAAAATAGAGGTGCTGAGCGTCTGGTTTGGAATATTCTTGATTTCTTTTAGGAAGAAACCGGCCTCTTGCTGCCCTGTCAGCACTGGCTGGTGCCTTCTGCAGGTGGATGGGAAGGAGAACCCCTTGACTCGTCTGCATGAGCAGGTCTGTCACATGAACACCTCCTGGCCCCACAAAGCTCCTTAAATGTCCAGGGTTTTCCTAAAAATCTACAGTTTCCACACCCAACTTCAGGAGGTAGCCTGGGAATGGTGAGGAGCTCCCCTGGTGTCAGGACAGGAGGAAAACTGGGCACAGTGCTGGAAGGGGGAGGCCTTTGCATGGCAAAGCCTGTCACAGCAGAATCCTAAAGGTTGGAAAAGCCCTCCAGGACCATCAAATCCCCCCTGGGCCCAATCCCACCTTGTCCCCCAGCCCAGAGCACTGAGTGCCACATCCAGCCCTTCCTGGGACACCTCCAGGGCTGGGCACTCCAAAACTCCCTGGGCAGCCCCTGACAAGGCCTGACCACCCTTTCCAGGAAGGATTTTTCCCTGATACTTAATTTAAACCTCTCCTGGTGCAACCTGAGGCTGTTTCCTCTTGTCCTGGTACTTATTTTTTGGGAAAAGAGCCCAACCTCCCCCCAGCTCCCCCCTCCTGTCAGGGACTTGCAGAGCCAGAAGGTCCCCCCTGAGCCTCCTTTTCTCCAGGCTGAGCTCCCTCAGCTCCCTCAGCTTCTCCTGCTGCTCCAGCCGCTTCCCCAGCTCCATTCCCTTCCCTGGACACTCTCCAGCACCTCCATGTCCGTGGCCAGAATTAGAGACAACACTTGAGGCGAGACCTCCCCAGCGCCCAGCGCAGAGAGAAGGGCAGAGCTGCTCCTTCTCTCCCCGGGGATGTGACACGGGACATCCTGTGGTGCGACATGGATGTGACACGGGGCACCCCGTGGAGTCACCCCCAGCCCTATCCCTGCCCACAGGTCACCCTGCCAGCCCAGGAGTGCCCAGCTCTGCTGGAGAACCTTCAACTCTTCCCTCTGCCCTCCGAGCGCTGCCCGGAGCTCTGCCCGGAACACTTTTCTTCTGCCACTCCGGAGAATGAGCCAAAGGCTCGCCCGGCTTTTTGTTGTTGTTGCTGCTGTTTTCGCCCGGGGCTGGAGCGCAGATCCATGAAGCAGAAGCCCAGGCTCGCAGGAATGCGGTGCATTACGACACTGTGCCGCAGAGACGGAGACTATTTACATAATAGATCAGAAAGCCCGGCCAATTAGCTGACAAAGGGAAGGGCGTGCAAGCGGGGCACGCAGAGTTCAGCCTAATTAAGAGCGAGCCATTAGAGAGCTCGGCTCAAATTGGGAGCGGAGGAGGAAGATGAGAAGGCAGCGGCGACGGGGGAAGGCAGCGCTGACCTTTGCGAGGGCACGGGGACATTCCCTCCTCATCCACACCGCTGATCCCACTGACCCTCCGTCCCCTTCCCTCCTCATCCACACCGCTGATCCCACAGCCCCTTTCCTCCTCATCCACACCACAGCCCCTTCCCTTTTTGTCCACACCACTGACCCCACAGCCCCTTCCCTCCTCATCCACATCAGATCCCAGTGATCCACAGTCCCTTCCCTCCCCATCCTCACCACTGATCCCACAGATCTCCCATCCCCTTCCCTCCTCATCCACTGATCC
>NW_020884936.1:4194956-4201113 GCF_003945725.1 Corapipo altera
ACACCCCTGATCCCACAGATCTCCCATCCCCTTCCCTCCTCATCCACACCACTAATCCCACTGACCCCACAGCCCCTTCCCTGCCCCTCCCCAGCCCTGTCCCCCCAGTTCTGGGTCTGGAGGTGACCCCTGGCTGCTTGACCCTCACCCATTCCCACCTGGAATCACGGAATCATCTGCTGAGGAACACACCCAGTGCACAGAGAGAGGGGTGGAATCAGGCCCTGGATGGAAGGAAATGGTTGGAGTCTCAGGGAATGAGCCGGGAATGGGCACCAACCCCTTGCCCAGTGGACAAGACCCAGCCCCAAACCTACCACTGGAACAGGTCCATGGACCATAAGGGTAGAAAATTCCAGAAATTCCTTTGGTGGGGATCCCTCCCTGAAGGCACCAGGTTGGTCCTGTGCAGGTCCGAGGGTTGGACTCGATGATCCTCAGGGGTCCCTTCCAACTCAGCATATCCCAGGATTCTGGGATAATTCTGTCACTGCACCACAAAGAAACGACCTAAAGGAACCAGACTTCCAGGATTCTGCTGTGGGAATCCTGGGATTGAGCCAGTGAGGGGAAACTTCCTAAGAAGTGAGTTTGGAGTCAAATGGGACAATTGTTGGGTCACTGGAGCCACCCGCTGTGAGGGGCTTTGTCCCAGCAGGGACAGTCCGGGGTGGGGTGTCCTTGCAGGGCCTGGAGTTGGATTCCATGATCCCTGGGTGTCCCTTCCAGCTCTGGGATTCGGTGAGTGGGATCCCAGAGCGATCCCAATGGACACTCAGGAGAGTTTCACATCTCCCTGTGCCCTCCGGTGACCCCGTTGTCACCCCGGCCGGGCTCGGTGTGAAAGGGCCACCTTCAGCTCCTCACACAGTAACGAGGCCCACCCACATGGAGGGAACCTCGCTCCCAATCACCGCCTAATTAAGTTAATTTGCTAATTGCCAGCGCTTAGCCAGGGGAGCAGCGCCATCTGCTGAACCCTCCTCCTGCTCCAGCCTGCGGGATTCCGGCACCCCCCACCCCCCAAGGGATCGGCAGGAAGGGGATAAACCTGGTGTCTTCCACATCTCCACACCCTGGGAATCTCAGTTCTACTCCATCCCATAATTTTACTGCGCTATTTGAGCATCCTGGGCTGGTGGGAGGTGCCCCTGCCCTTGGCAGGGGGTTGGAATTAAATCATCCTTAAGGTCGCCCCCAACCCCAAACAATTCCATGATTCCATACAAGTCTTGGTGGTCTTTGGTCTCAAAACAACAGAGACTCTTCCTACAGGAGGAGAAGGAGAAGGGGAAGGGGAAGGGGAAGGGGAAGGAGAAGGAGAAGGAGAAGGAGAAGGAGAAGGAGAAGACTTCTGGAAGCAGAAGTTTCCAGCCCATCATCCATGTGATTTGTTCCCCCTTGCCAGCTGAGCTCTGCTGACAGTGAGTCTTTCCAGCCAACAGCAAAATAAAAATAGGCAAAAAAGTATCAACCCTCCAGCACTTTTTCTGTTTCTTCTGCCCACTCAACCCTTGCCCTCCATGAGGGTTTAATAAAAAGTGTTTTGCTTGTTGGTTGAAGGACGTCAGAGCAGCTCCTGACTGGTTGCAGTTGTTCAGATCTCAGCTGGTAATGTCCACAAATGATGTAACCCCAGCTCTCAGGCCTTTCTCTGCCTGAATCCCAAGTGTCCCCACTCAGGGAGCCTGAATTCCCAACTTTCCTGTCAACCTACCAGGACTTTGGCCACCAAAAGCTGCCAGTCTGGCTCGCAAATCCTGAGATTATTTTAAGGTTTGCTAGGTTTGGGTCCCGTTTCTCAGCCAGCTTCCAACTTGCAAAATGCTCCTCATTTCATGTTTCCAAGCTTTCTGTTACAAGCACAATTTTTTTTTCCCCTCCTCCTCCTCCTTTTGATGCTGAACAAAACCTGAGATCCTTCCCCCCCATCTCCTGAACCCGCAGCTGGGCCTTTATGGGAAGGACTTCCACAACTGCAAGATGTCCAATAAAATCAGGAAAGCTGGCAATGCCTGGGGGTTCCTCCCCTCCTTTACTGCTGCTCCATAGGATGAATTAATTGGTGTGATCCAGCTGCTGGCTGGGCTTAGGACAGATCCTTAAAATCACCTCTAATTCCCAGGGTTTGGAATCCTCCTGCCTCCCCCTCCGAGGTGTTTCTGGGACGAGGCTGTTTGCTCCGGCTGCCTTTTTTAGGGCAGGTCGTCCCGTCCCACAACAGGTAGGACAGATCAGCTCGGGAAGTTCTCATCTCTTTGCTGAAGGAGACAAACAAGCTTGGAGTGGCTGTTTTCCCAGGACATGCCCTCCCAGGACGTGCCCTTCCCGAACCCGTCCCGGCCACCAAAGTTCAGCCCCGCAAAAAAAAAAAAAGTCCTTTTCAAATCCGAGCCTCTGCGTCAGCCCCTCTCCCGGGGCCTCATGTTTTTGCACGGATCGCCCTCATTAGCAAGGGAAAGTGGGATAAACGGAACAGGCTGCACTCCTGGCTCCGCTCCTCCCGGTTCCTCTTGGAAGTCCCCGCGATTCCGAGCGATCCCTTCCCAGCGGCCCTCGGTTCGTGAGCGCCGCGGATTAGGGGAAGGCCAAGGGACGATCCAGGTCCCTGCAGCTCGTCGCTGACAGCACGGGGAGTGTTTCCAATCTGGGATTCTTGCTTTTTGGTGGGAGCTTCGGAGAGGCTGTTTACGACGGCGGCCCCGCGATTCCCTCCGAACGATGTCCTTCGAGGAAGAGGTTCTGGGAAAGATGGAGAGAGGGGAAGCTCAGGAGCTGCTCTATCTCCATCGGCAACGTGAAAGCAATCAGGGCTTGTTTGGATCTCTGGTTGTAAACAGATGTTGCTTTAAAGCCAGGTCTTCCTTCCCCGGGCAGCCAGAGCTGAGGGAGAAGAAGGATCCAGGGTGAAAATGAACGGAGCAGAAAAATGAAGTCGGGGTTTCCTTGGGTTTTCCACGTGTCAAATGTGGGCTGATGACTCCAAATCTGCCTTTCTAACCCCAGCACAGGCACAGCTCATGTCAAATGTGGGCTAAAGACCCCAAATCTGCCTTTCTATCCCCACCACAGGCACAGCTCTCACTACCTTGAGCATGTGTCAACTGTGGGCTAACAACGGGCTAACAACCCCAAATCCACCTTTCTAACCCCCCAAATCCACCCTTCTAACCCCACCACAGGCACAACTCTCACTACTTTGGCCTAACGACCCCAAATCCACCTTTCTAACCCCCCAAATCCACCTTTTTATCCCCACCACAGGCACAACTCTCACTGCCCTGAGCACGTGTTAAATGTAGGCTGATGACCCCAAATCCACCTTTCTAACCCCACCACAGGCACAGCTTGTGTCAAATGCAGGCTGACGACCCCAAATCCACCTTTCTGACCTCACCACAGCTCTCACTGCCTTGAGCAGGTGTCAAATGTGGGCTGAGGACCCAAAAATCAGTCTTTCTGACCCCACCACAGGCACAGCTCTCACTGCCTTGAGCACCTGTCAAATGTGGGCTAAAGACCCCAAATCCACCTTTCTAAGGACCCCAAATCAACCTTTCTAACCCCACCACAGGTATAGCACTCACTGCCTCGAGCACGTTTCAAATGTGGGCTGAAGACCCCAAATCCGTCTTTCTAACCCCACCACAGGCACAGCTCATGTCAAATGTGGGCTAAAGACCCCAAATCTGCCTTTCTAACTCCCCAAATCCACCTTTCTAACCCCACCACAGGCACAGCTTGTGTCAAATGTGGGCTGAAGACCCCAAATCTGCCTTTCTAACCCCACCACAGGCACAGTTCTCACTGCCTTGAGCAGGTGTCAAATGTGGGCTAACTCCCCAAATCCACCTTTCTAACCCCACCACAGGCACAGCTCTCACTGCCTCCCCTTCCAACAATGAGCTGCAAAGGCTCAGGGGGCAGGAGTAGAAAAATGAAGTCTGGGTTTCCTCAGGTTTTCCACTCAATGGACCCGAACAGGTGTCAAATTTGGGCTGACGACCCCAAATCTGCCTTTCTAACCCCACCACAGGCACAGTTCTCACTGCCTTGAGCACCTGTCAAATGTGGGCTAAAGACCCCAAATCCACCTTTCTAAGGACCCCAAATCCACCTTTCTAACCCCACCACAGGCACAGCTCTCACTGCCTCGAGCACGTTTCAAATGTGGGCTGAAGACCCCAAATCCGTCTTTCTAACCCCACCACTGGCACAGCTCGTGTCAAATGTGGGCTGAGATCCCAAATCTGCCTTTCTAACCCTCCAAATCCACCTTTCTAACCCCACCACAGGTATAGCTCTCACTGCCTCGAGCACGTTTCAAATGTGGGCTGAAGACCCCAAATCCACCTTTCTAACCCCACCACAGGCACAGCTCATGTCAAATGTGGGCTGAGACCCCAAATCCGTCTTTCTAACCCCACCACAGGCACAGTTCTCACTGCCTTGAGCACGTGTCAAATGTGGGCTAAGGATGGGCTAACGACCCAAAATCCGCCTTTTTAACCCCACCAGAGGCACAGCTCTCACTGCCTCCCCTTCCAACAACGAGCTGCAAAGGTTCAGGGGGCAGCCCCTTCATTTATTTGTGTTTTTCCCTGGTAAAGACAAAGCTCGGGAATCAGCAAAGCGTGATGGATGTTTTTGGGTGTGCAAACAATGGGAATATCCCGAGCGAAGCTGGTTTATTCTGAAATGGAGGATTTTTTTTTTGTTTTGTTTCTGCTGGGGAGGGAACAGGACAGGTAAAAAAAACCACAAAAAAACAACAAAAAAACCCCAAACAACCAAGCTGTCCAGAAGACAGAGCACCGAAAACGAGCCCTCTCCTCCTTCCCAAACCACAGCACCTCGGGGAAAGATCAGACTTCCAGAATCGCTTCTTTTCTCTCCGTCCTCACATTTGGAACTTAAAAAAAACCCCATGTTCTGGGAGGAATTTCAGATCCTTTTCCAGGGTTGAGAGAGGTCGAGCCACAGGAACAGGAGGAGCTGCTGGGAAGCACTGGGGGATGTGAGGGCACGGAAATCTTGGGAATTGTCCCCTTGGAGGGGACGAGGGGATTCCCAGCAGCTGTTTGGATGAGCTGGAGATGTCCCCAAGGCCACATCCAACCTATCCAGAGGGTCACCATCATCTCCTTCCCCTCACAATCCCCTTGCTGAGCAAGGCAGGAACACTGGGATGTGATTCCAACCATCCCTTCCCTCACTGGAAGGTCCTGGAGCAACCCCTTGGTTTATTTTCTCCCTTGGAAACGGGCTGTAAATTATCCTTAATTTGGACAAGAGTCTTTCCCTGGTTTTATTCCTCCCCTGGAAGGGCTGTTCTTCCACCTGGGCAGAGCAAGAGATTTTTGGGGACACGATTTCTCCTTCCCAGGAGCTTCCACAGCCCAGAGTTTGATCCTGTTTGATCCTGTTTGATCCCTGGTCTGAGAGCAGGGAAGGAGAAACCTGGAAGTTTGTTTTACCCAGAAAAAGGGTCTCATGGGAGAAAGGACAGGAAAAAAAAAAGGGAGGAAAAAAAGCACTGCCTGCCCCTATTCCAAGAAAAAAATTAAAAAAGAAGGGGAAAAAAAAGGGTTTTTTCTGCCTCCAACACCAAAGAAAGAAGGGGGGAAAGGAGGGTTTTTTCTGCCTGTAACACCAAATATTGATGCTTAGTTTTACCTGGAATAGTTTCCCCCTTCTCCAGTTTTATGGGAATGACACAAAAAAAAGCACTGAGTGCCCCCAGTCGAAGGGGAAAAAAAGAGGTTTTTTCTCCTGTCTGAAATATCAAAAAAAAAGAAGGAAAAAAAAAATAAAAGAGTTTTTTTTCTGCTGCAACACCAAATATTGATGCTGAGTTTTACCTGGAATAGTTTCCCCCTTTCCCAGTTCTGTGGGAATGACACAAAAAAAAGCTCTGACTGCCCCATCCCAAGGAAAAAAAAAGAAGGAAAAAGGAGGGGGTTTTTCTGCCTGTAACCCCCCCGAAAAAAGGGGGTTTTCCAGCCTGCAGCACCAAACAATGATCTGGAACTTTACCTGGAGTAGTTCTACCCTTCCCCAGTTCTATGGGAATGACACAAAAAAAAGCTCTGCCCCCATTCCAAAGAAAGGGAAAAAAAGGGGGAAAAAAGGGGGAAAAAAGGGGGGAAAAAGGGGG
>NW_020884936.1:4201213-4201916 GCF_003945725.1 Corapipo altera
AAAGAAGGGGAAAAAAAAGGGGGTTTTCTGCCTCCAACACCAAAGAAAGAAGGGGGGAAAGGAGGGTTTTTTCTGCCTGTAACACCAAATATTGATGCTTAGTTTTACCTGGAATAGTTTCCCCCGTCTCCAGTTTTATGGGAATGACACAAAAAAAAGCACTGAGTGCCCCCAGTCGAAGGGGAAAAAAAAGAGGTTTTTTTCTCCTGTCTGAAATATCAAAAAAAAAAAGAAGGAAAAAAAATAAAAGAGTTTTTTTCTGCTGCAACACCAAATATTGATGCTGAGTTTTACCTGGAATAGTTTCCCCCTTCCCCAGTTCTGTGGGAATGACACAAAAAAAGCTCTGACTGCCCCATCCCAAGGAAAAAAAAAGAAGGAAAAAGGAGGTTTTTTTATTGCCTGCAACCCCCCGAAAAAAGGGGTTTTTCCAGCCTGCAGCACCAGACAATGATCCAGAGCTTTACCTGGAATAGTTCTACCCTTCCCCAGTTTTGTGGGAATGACACAAAAAAAAGCTCTGCCCCCCTTCCAAAGAAAGGGAAAAAAAAAAGGGAAAAAGGGGGAAAAAGGGGGGAAAAAGGGGGGAAAAAGGGGGGAAAAAGGGGGGAAAAGGGGGGAAAAGGGGGAAAAGGGGGGAAAAGGGGGGAAAAGGGAGGGAAAAAGGGAGGGAAAAAGGGAGGGAAAAAGGGAGGGAAAAAGG
>NW_020884937.1:0-25804 GCF_003945725.1 Corapipo altera
CTTTCTCATTTTTCAAGCAAATGTATTTTTAACATCAATTTACTTTTAGTGTGAAAACAACAGTTACCATGATAACATGTAAATTGAAAGCATAAAGACAGTTAGATAACAGGTTAATTACAGTAATTTAGAGAAGATGTTAATTAATTAAATTTCTGGTCTGTTAATTACTCAATAAATCATACTTTAAGAAAAGTAAAAATTGAAAACTCCATTTACCTCTTAGTATGTATAAGGGAAAACAAAATACATCCTTTTAGAAGGAATGACTTAGCATATAGTTTGAAAAAGTACAGTGGATCTGGACTTTGTTTATCAAATACATCTAAGTGCTTACTTCATACTGAAATTTGGCTCAATATTGGTAAGACACATTACCTGATTTAGTGATTGGTACTTACTAACTATTGAAAGGACCACAACAATAAAATCAAATAAGTTCCAGCCGCTTTTGAAATAATGTTGTCTTAAGGCCAGCATTTTTATGACACATTCCGCTGTAAATACAGCTACAAAAAAATAGTTGATTTTATTAAGAACTTCCTTGGTGCCTTCCTGGTCTGCCATCATAACAACCATATTTAGGCAGATGAAAATGACAATGATGATGTCAAATGCTTTGTGCATTACGATATCAAACAGCAATCCCAGGAACGCATTCTGTGGAGAGAACAAGAAATGCTTGATGCTACTTCTAGGAGTCAGCCTGCATTCAAATATTAATCAGTAATTTGTGTTTAGAAAAAGAATTTAAAGTAATATAAATTTAAGAATTAGCTACTAAAAGCATTTTTAGGGGATTTCTTTAGATCTTCAATGAAAACTCACAGTACTTGGCTAAGTATATTCAGGCATCAAGCAAGAACATTGGCATATATATACATATTTATATATATATATATATGTATTTATATACATCAGGAAAACATGCAGAGTACATTGTACATTGTTTTGCTCTTTCAATAGAAATCCTTACTGAAGCAGATATTTTACTATAATTAATTCTAATTAAAATGTCATAAGCGAGAAAAACTCTGAATTGTTACTATGAAAAGCCAGACCTGGAAATAAATTTAAGAAACTAAAATAAATAAAGCATAAGATTATCTAAAAGCAAATAACTGCCATGGGGGTATATACTATTCCCTATTCATTCTCACCTGCAATAATCCAATCTAGTGGCAGAAGCAACATCATGCAACTTAAGTAACAAAGGTCATGGTAGGAATATCAAACACTTAATATGAACCTTTATAAACAGGTTATACATTTGATAGGTCATAAATTGGATATAAATTTCCCTAACTAATGACCACAAACAAAGGCTCTTTTAGATGGAATTAAGCAAAAGAGTAAAATGTAAATACTACACTGAATAAAGAAGATGAGGCGCTCTAAGGCAAAGTTTATTTCCCTGTGCCTGGGCTACTGAGTTCAAATATGGTCACCATCGTTGTATCTCCTGCCATGTTCTATTTAAGATGGTCTCACCGGTGGTCTTGGGATGGGTTTTTGAGGTTTCTTGGATCCAAGTTTTTTTAGGGCATTATAGTACTTTTTCTGTTCCTCAGTCAAAAATAGATCTTTTCCACCTAAGTAAAGGGAAAGAATATTGTTGTTTTGCTGAAGTTTATGCAGTTCCCTAAATACCAGCAACTTTCTGTAAAAAAGATTATGTTACAGCTGTCCTCAGTGGGACCTAAGACAGCACAGAGACAAAATGTGTCTTCACTATTTCTCCTTTTCCCCTTGATCTTTGAAATGATGTACTGAAAAGAGTTGATCTGGGTCTGATCATGGAAGTCTAGTCTAGGCAGTGTTCCCAAGTCAGTTCCCTCAAGTGTGAGAGCCTTTCTGAAGTTTTACAAATCTATTTCATACTTTAAAAATTACATATGATTCATCAAGAAGGGAAATACTTTCTATTTTTGGGGAAGGTAGAAACAGAAGAGTATTGCTGGACTAACAGGTAAATAGAGGATGATGGGATCCAGTTCTACAGGGGGTTCCTGACAACAAATTTCTTATTCCCATCTACACCCCCTGTATTACTTATCCCCATCTACACCCTCTGTAGTACTTAGCAATCCCTTTGAACCCAGGATTCAGAAGTCACTCATCAATCATAAAAGTGGCAAGGAAAACCTCCTTTCTTTATTGGACATGGTGGGGGGAACATAATTTTCAAAGATGAGGAAAAGGCTGAAGTATTTAACATCTTCTTTACCTCAGTTTTCAACAGTAAGACAGGTTGTCCCGAGGACAGCTGGCTTTTGGAGCTTGTAGACAGAGATAAGAAGCTGAATAGCTCCCTGTAATCCAGGAGGAAACAGTTTGCGACCTGCTGAGCCACTTGGATCCTCACAAGTCTGTGGAGTCAGATGGGATCCATTCTAGGGGGATGAGGGAGCTGGCAGAAGAGCTCGCCAACCTGCTCTCCATCATTTACCAACAGTCCTGGCTCACTGGGGAGGTCCCAGATGATTGGAAGTTGGTGAATATCACACCCATCCACAGAAAGGGCTGGAAGGAGAACCTGGGAAACTCCAGGCCTGTCAGCCTGACCTCAGTGCCTGGCAAGGTTATGGAGCAGATCATCCTAAGTGCAATCACACAGCACCTACAGGATGGACAAGGGATCAGACCCAGCCAGTAAGGGTTTAGGAAGGGTAGGTCCTGTCTGACCAACCTGATCTCCTTTTATGATCAGGTGACCTGCCTAGTGGATGAGGGGAAGGCTTTGGATGCGTCTGTCTGGACTTCAGCAAAGCCTTTGACACCATCTCCCATAACACTCTCCTGAAAAAGCTGCAGCCCATGGCCTGGACGGGGGCAGCCTGTGCTGGGTCAAGAACTGGTTGGAGGGCCGGGCCCAGAGAGTGCTGGTGAACGGGGCTGCATCCAGTTGGTGGCCGGTCACTAGTGGTGTCCCCAGGGATCAGTGTTGGGCCCAGTTCTGTTTAATATCTTTATGGGTGGTTTAGATGAGGGGATTGAGTCCACCACCAGCAAATTTGCAGATGACACTAAGCTGAGAGCAAGTATCAATCAGCTGGAAGGTAGAAGGGCTCTGCAGAGGGACCTGGCTAAGCTGGATCCATGGGCTGATTCCAACAGGATGAGGTTCAACAAGGCCAAGGGCCGGGTCCTGCACTTTGGTCACAACAAACCCCTCCAGTGCTACAGGCTGGGGACAGAGTGGCTGGAGAGTAGTCAGGCAGAAAAGCACCTGGGAGTTTGGATTGATTAGAAGCTGAACAGGAGCCAGAGTGTGCCCAGGTGGCCAAGAGGGTCAATGGTATCCTGGCCTGTATCACGAACAGTGTGGTCAACAGGTCCAGGGAAGTGATTCTTCCCCTGTACTCAGCACTGGTGAGGCCACACCTCGAGTGCTGTGTCCAGCTCTGGGCCCCTCAGTTCAGGAAGGACATTGAGGGGCTGGAGCAGGTCCAGAGAAGAGCAACAAGGCTGGTGAAGGGACTGGAGCACAGGTGCTGTGAGGAGAGGCTGAGGAAGCTGGGGCTATTCAACCTGGAGAAGAGGAGGCTCAGGGGAGACCTCCTCACACTCTACAACTCCCTGACAGGAGGGAAGAGCCAGGTGGGGGTTAGTCTCTTCTCCCAGGTAACTGTCAGCAAGACAAGAGGGCATGGTCTTAAGCTGTGCCAGGGGAGGTTTAGGTTGGATACTAGGAAGAAATTCTTTACAGAGAGGGTGATCAGACATTGGAATGGGCTGCCCAGGGAAGTGGTGGATTCCCAGTCATGGTGGTTTTTAAGATGAGACTGGATGTGGCATCAGTGCCATGGTCAGGTAACCACAGAGGTGTAGGATCAAGGGTTGGACTTGATGATCTCAGAGGTCTTTTCCAACCCATCTGATTCTATGATTCTACGATTCTACTCTATGATACAGGTAAATTGCTAAAAGCAATTGAGGAAAAGAGGACTCCTGTTTCCAAAACTTGGTTTAAAATGTTATTAGTTTAAATTTATCCAGGTAAACAGTTATTTCAAAATGTAAGACATCTACATGTCAAACCAGCATTCATTTAAATTGGGATTAGAGGAGATCCTGAGTTAGCTCAAGTAGTACTTATCTTTTTCCTTTGTTGGTTAAAATTGTTGATAACCACTCCAATAAAAAGGTTCAGCATGAAGAAAGATCCAAAAATAATGAAAACCACAAAGTATATGTACATATAAAAGTTTGCTTCAAACTTTGGCTGTTCATTGATCTGTTAAAAAAAAGTCAAACCAAAAAAATAATATTGGTAAAAAGGAGATAAACACAACTTTACCATTTCCAATTTATAATAAAAGATCTTTTCATTGTCATGATGGATAAATTATTTCCACACATTTAAATCTTTACCTGGATGTACAAGTAGAACCACTCTCTTGTTTTATCTTGCTACTGATTGTAAAGATAGTGACAAACAGAGCTATAGAGACAAATCCAGCTTCAGCAAATTTTTAAGTAATAAAGAACCAATTCCAATCAGAAGGGATCCTGTTAATGCCCTGATTAAAAACAACAGCTCAGACTAAACTTAATGTCCTGGTAAGAGAGTGAGGAACAGCACATGCAAAGGGGGAAGAAATAGTGAGGATGTCAAATCTAGGGAAGAAAAACTCCTGAAATAACTGCTCTAGCTGCATGCTCTTTCAATGCTCCTGTACACATTTAAAAAGGAAGAAAATTTGCACAGTCCTTCCAAGAGCTTCTGTATTCTGTTTCCAAAAGAGACTTGCACAAAGCTTGCAACTTCTTCCCCTCTGCATTCCTGACACAGCAGGCTTCTGTGTGGTGTCACTCTACTTTGGCCAGTTTCTTTTGTCTAAGTTCCAGATATTTGGTACTCCAAGGATTATTGTTTCATTGTGTAGTTTGATGCCTTCAACCACTTGTATTTTTGATTTGATATTGCAAACAAAGCTGAAAAAGTAATTACATGGATGGAAAAGGGAAGAAGAAAAGGGAAAAGAACTAAATTGTCATTTTAGTGACATACCTCACGGGAATCCACTGCTGCATACATAATACCCATCCAGCCTTTAAAAGTTGCCTGAAAAAAATGCATTATTAAGTTTGTTATAGCTAAGAAAAAAATTAGGTATTGCTAATAGAAATGTGTTGATAGTTGTGGAAAATGAGCACTATGCTATAAAAAATATGTATCACTTCTAAAGATCTGCTGGGAAGTATGATTCACTGGAGTTTAGTGAAGAGAAAAAAAATACTTATTGAAAACTAAACAAAAACAAACAAACAAACAAAAATATTTCCTGAAAACAAAAAAAAATCATGATGCATGTGAAAAGTGTCTTAATGTTAATTCTTGTTAAAATAATCTTTTTGGTAAAAAAAATAAAATGGTAAAATTTTCAGCTTAACTTGGAAATATAATGTACAAGGATAAAAACAATTTCTAAGAAAACAGCAGACAATTCCTTCCTGCAATTTTTGGCAACTCTGCAGAATCATAGAATACTTTGGAGGATCCAGGGCATAGAACTTCAGCTAAAAAAGATACAGGTATAACAAACGAATTGAAAAATGCCTTTCTCTCCTTTGTTGTCATGTTAGGGAGCTCAATAAATTAGTATCCCAATCCTTCATGACTTCTACAGGAAAAGAAAAGATAAATAAACTGTACCCTGATTTTCTTTCTCATCTACCCTGAACTGGAGAAAATAAGAATATTTTTAATTCAGTAACCTGCAAACTATTTCAGGTTTAGAGTGTTAATCAAAATTAAAACAAAATTGAAAAGCCATGAAACAGAGTTCTTGATTTTATGAGTTCTTGAGCATATGCTCAAGTGTTACTTAGGAGGAACTGAGCAGGTCACCAATAAGGAAAATATATATGGAAGCTAAAATATATCCCCAATTTCACTGGGATAAACAGAAGCATAGAGGTGTCCCATGGTTGGGCTGCTCAACACATTTCCTTGAAGAAAACAAAACTGAGAATGTTTTTATAGAACTCACCACTTGGAGCAGAGCCAAATATCCCATTCCAACATTATCAAAGTTTACAGGATCATTTGTCCATTTTCCACCACAGGACTCACAATTATTTCTGGTATTAATGGCACTGATATCTCCTTCCTGGAGTATGCACTGTGAAAATCTTTTCCCAAACAAATTTACTCCTAGAATGTTAAATAGGAGCCAAACGACAACACAGACGAGCAAAACATTGAAGATTGAGGGGATAGCTCCAAGGAGTGCATTGACAACAACCTGAACAAAATGAATGAAAATAATAGTGAATTTTATGTCGTCATTTTCAAAAAAATCTTTAAATGCGGCCATTACAAAATATTCACACTGACCCCCAATATCTTTACCTTTATTCCTTCAAATCTTGACAAAGCTCGTAGAGGTCTCAATGCTTTAAGAGTCCTGAGAGATTTCAGGCCACTTCGAGAGGAACAAGGTGAAACATCTTTGGAGTCAGGATTTAGTACCCAGGAAACAAATGACAGCTGTGTTCACAGAATTGCAACTGGGATTATTAAATGGCAAACAAAATTTCCCTATTTCCCTTGTTTGTGTTAGCAAACAGTTAGTACCTGAATGTTACAAGATCTTTGACCAGTAAGTCACATTCAAACTTATTGCAATATAATTTTACTTCGTTCTTTTCTAATATATGAAAAAAATTGGGTTTCCTTCATTCTAATTAAAAATTAGTTTTTTTCCTGTTTGTTTTTTTTTTTTCAAAACCAGTCCATATAATTTTTTTGACTGCTAATATAATAACCAAGTTGATAATTATGGTACTTATATACACTGCCAGACCAGAAAGGATTTTTCAAATAAAATATTCCCATTTGCTCCATCATTATTCTCAGAAGGATATACAGTAATTCTTTATTGTCACTTAAGATAGGGATGTGGAAATAAAAATTAATTTTGAAGAATATATTCAATATTTTAAATTTTTCTAAGAGCAAAAATTAAATGAAAATATTAGAAAAACATTATAATAATTAGGGGGTTTTTTAACTGTTCATGATTTGTCTCTTCTCTCCTAGTTGAAATTCTTGTGTCGCTGTCCAGCCATTGGATCTTTTCATGCCTTTCCTCTGATTTGGACAGCACTGCTATTAAGATTAGAAAACCGTAATTGCTGAAGTTATGCTACATGTTCTTTATAAATAGCCATAAGAGAAGATATCTAATAATAGTTTCTTCAGCAACTTCTGATTACTGCTGAAAATTTCTATTTAAATTTGTCCTAAGGTCTCCTTGAATTGCAGGTTTTTCGGCTTTTGGAAACTGTCTTTCACTCTTGTAGTTATTCATAATCAGAATTTGCATGTCCAGATCCATCCAGATAGAAAATGTCAAAAATCAAAATGTATGACAAGCTGAATGTAATACTCACACATACAATGACAAAGTCAAGTAAACACCAGGAATTTGTGAAGTAACTGCGCAATCCATAAGCTACCCATTTCAGAAGCATCTCCATCAAAAAGATGTAGGTAAATACTTTGTCAGTATAATCTAGGATCATTTTCACTGTTTTTCTATTCTGTAGATGAATATCTTCAAATGCCTGGAATTTCAGAATTCAGTTTTAAAACAGGTCAGTAGTTGCATGGAAAATTATTCTTAAATTGCACAAGAATACACAGTTTGTCTTATTTCAACCATTTCATATTAAATTATGGGCAACCACCACTTAGTTTTATACTTAGAAGTAAAAAATTAAAGCCTGACTTGAACACATTAACCACTGTCTTTCAGACTCGGACCTTCCAAAGGAATCATCTTTAGTCAGCCTGCAGAGTTGTAATACACACATTGAAAAGAATGACAAACTCCTTATCTGGAACTGTTCATTCCTGGAGTTACAGGTTTTTTCACCTAAACCTTGACCTTGAGGTTTAAGGAAAATGCTTTATTGATTGCTGCTGTTCACATCAGTGTTCGCTTGTGTTTCATGCATTCTCTGCCTTGCTAAGTAATTTTAAGTTTTTGATATTGCCAATCTATTCCCAATTCCTTTTACATCTTGCATTATTTCCTCACCAGGCCTCTGGAAGTGTATTTATTCCTCCTTTCAAGTACTCCTCTCCTACCTTATAGCCCCATCTCCACTTCATTTAGGTATTACAGCAGACCTGATTTGCTCCCCTGCATGTAAGATATGCCTAAAAATCCAGTCTACAAAGCCATGGAAAAGGTGGAGCAGGAGCATAGACCACTGAAAAAACAAGGAACAGAGATGCTCCTATGTATAATCCAATAAAACTTATGCACTCCTTTTCTGCAGTGTTAGAAAACAGTGATTCTGCTTCTGGACCTGAAGGGGTCTTCCAATTGTGCCACAATTAGGAGAAATGCCTCCAGAGCAGAGCTGTCCCTGTGTCCATGGGACTGTTCATTTGAGTGTGGGTAAATGAGAACTTCTGGCATTCATGTACATAAACCTATTTGCCATTTCTGACCTTTTTTCTTGAGCAAGTCTGATAATGTGTCCTCTGATTCCCTGCTAAACCTTGGCTACCTTGATCTCCATCTACCAGTCAAACCACCTGCTCATTAGCAGTGATGTTTTTTCAAACTTCCAGCTCCTTTTTTCCTAACTTTTTAAAGTTTCTAGTTACTCTTAATTGCTGCTATTTATACGAACGCACACGGTGTGTGTCCCTTTTCCGGGTTAAGTGACGGTGGCCCGTCCACCGAGTGCCTTCCACCCGTGACCGCGCCATGAGTTGTTATAATCATCACGAGTTCCCACTGTGTCTTGGGTACCGCCAGTACCAGAGACATGAATCTGGAATTGCCATACTTCTCCGCAAGATCCAGACGAGCCTGGGTTGAAACCAAGTAGCCTCGATCTGCAGCAGATGCAGAGGACAACCCGAGACATGCCCCCGGCTGCTGTTATCAGGCGGTACCCGCCGGTAGAGGAGTCACGTAAGTCAGGCAGGGCTACCCCCCGGAGCGTCTGCCGACTTTTACCCAGCTAACCACCCCGTGGGTCAGGGTCCGGAGGGAGGCACACCGCTACCAGATTCAGGGACGCCCCCGATCGGCATGGTGTGCCTACCACATCCGAAGGCGGTCGTGATCTTTAAGGACCACCTGTGACCTGGTACTATCGTGCGTTCGGTCACCTCGCACGATAGGGCTTACACCGTCCGGTAGAGGGAAAAGGAAGCCGACAGCATACCCCCTCAAGTATAACTGCCGGCCTTGCCCAACTGATTACCCCGTGGGCAGGGGCTGGGCAACAGCAAGTTGTCACCAAAAAATGGGTTTCACCGGTTCTTATACTGCCACTGGTTGGTGAGGCCAGCGACAGGCAGAGGGAGACGGAAGCCAACCCTCCAATCTGGGGCAGAGGTCATCTTTGTTACCCTTACGGGCATCCGGCGGGACCGCGTGGAGGTGCGACCTCTGCAGCATGCGCCCAGTCAGTAACATAGAGCCCTCTTACTACTAAGAGAGTCATAGTTACTCCCGCCAGAAGTCAGAATCTACTTAAGTTTCTAACTACTCTTCCTTTGCTCTGAGCACTGAGCACTCACTATAGACTTTTCTGTGCATTCTTTCTGTCATCACCATCTCATTTAATTTCCTTTCAAGCCATGGACACCATGGTGTCCCTTTGTTCTAACTGGTTCAGACAATTCCCTACCAGCATACAACTTTATAAACAAAGAAAACAAACAAACAAACAAACAAATGGACAAGTCCCTTTTTGCAAGACAACATATGTGAAAGTTCTCACGGCAAAACATCTTTGATGCTGTTGATTTGTTATTTTGCACCTGGGTACCAAATAGCTTTGTGTTCAGTTTCTTCCTTAATGTGCTGTAGGATCTGACTAACTCAGTTTCCTTCCTTACTTCAGCTTGGTTCCACATGAATAGAGAGGAGCCCTCACAGGAATCCCAGGGATTTCCCTTGGTGATTTTGCCATGGGAATTCTAAAGCAGACAGTTCAAATCTATAGTTCAGTGAACAACCTGAACTTAATGTACACAGAGCAGATTTTATTTGGAAAATTCTGACATTTACCACATAGATCTCTTTCAGACCATTTGGTTATGTTCCTTTTGCACTAAAAACATTTTATTTAACAAATTATTTCCAGTTGACAGTGAATATGCTTTCAAATCATAGAAGTTCCCTTATTCTTGAGTAGAAATGGATCTGATCAGGGTAGCAACGAAATGTTACCTCACCTATCAGTTTACAGCCAACTTCACTTTGAGATTCTAATATAATGTTTGGATGATTTTGAATCTACATTTTTACTGAGCAGTTACCTTACTTTGAACATTTAGAAGTGTTATTATTTTATTTAGAAGTGCTAAGTAATTTCAGACTCTGGTTTAGTCTTGTAATTAACACACAAATATATGAAGAACTATGTTTCATGAAAAACTACAATTCCATATATTTAAATTCATATATTTAAATATCTCATCCAAGTGGGGAAAAGCCTTATCACTTTTAAGGGATGCATTTATTACACTCTTATCTCTCCCTGCTGGAAGGAATGTCAGAGTAGAAGAAATTAATCAAATACTATTATTTTCCTTATTGACAACAATCAATGCAAAATTAGAGAAATTAAATGCAATTTACCAGTGCTGCACTGCTCAATACTATCACAAAAATCATAAAATATTCAAACCCGCTGTGGTTAACAATTCTGTAGCAGGTTTTCCTGAAGTTCCACCAACTTCTGCCTGGAAACTTAGTGATATCCACTACACAACATGGGAAACATTTACCACAATCTGAAAAGAGAAAGAACAGTATATTGGTTCCATGGAAAATGCTGAGATACGGAATCAAAACAGTATATGACATCTTAAAGAGAGCTTCTATAAACTAGAGAAAGAATGTGTTGTTTTAGCTATG
This sequence comes from Corapipo altera, assembly GCF_003945725.1. Lineage (NCBI taxonomy): Eukaryota > Metazoa > Chordata > Aves > Passeriformes > Pipridae > Corapipo > Corapipo altera. Next base: position 10,902 of record NW_020884937.1, read on the forward strand.
AGGTGATGCTGTGGTTGAAATGATCTAAAGATAAAGAAAAAACTTGTATGCAAAATTAATCTCTTTTAATAGAGCAACTCATACATGGGAAAAAGAGAGTTGCTTTTGTGCCCTTCTTCAGAAAGGCTTGTGGGCACAAGAAAAAAGACTTTACTTCTATCTAAAAAAATGTTTATTTTCTGCATTTCTTCTTTTTGTTTTGAAAAGAGAGAGTACCTTACTAGTGGATTAGTCAATTATTATTTTTACTGATTATTTCACTTTATTCCACTGCAGAGACATTACAACTACACTCCCTATTCACTGCTTTGCACCAGAAACACTCTCCATGAATCTGTAAAGGCAGCAGGATTGAAGCATGAGACTCAATGGAGTCTAAGGAGATGGTCAGGTAATCAAAGGCAGATGTCAGCACTGGGATGAGCAGGAAAACAATTCTGCTAATTTGGACATATTCCAAGTGGATATTATTTAACACTGTTCATTTGGTATTAGCACAATACAGAAAAGATTCCTACTTTCTGCAAAACAGTCCTTAGGCAGGTGTGATTTTTCAGTCTGAAAAAACATCTCCAGATCAACAGCTGCATCCACACTGCTGGCTTCAGAAAAGCTGTGAGCAGCACCATATTTCTGCAGGGGAGAAGGAGAAAGAGGAGAATTTATTTGCTTTTCATTAATAAGGTTAAAAAACCAAAAATAAATGAAATTTATCATCGCCCTGCCCCCCTCCCCAAAAGACTTCTGCAGTCTATAAATTACCTTACTGTTGCTGAACTATCAAATTAAAACTACAAATATTAGGACAGAAAAAGCCAATCCCTACTCTTTGTTTCTATGCTTTTAATTTAATAAATTTCTTGGTTTCTTCTTGTCATCTAAACAGGACATGCAGGAAGAAGAAGACCTTCTTATGCTACAACTTTGGACAAAAGTCTGACTTCTTCAGGCCAATCCAATTCTCTTTTTACTTTCAGATACAAACCATGCCTCAAAAGGCTTGAAGATGGGGAGGCCTAGCAGGATAGAAATGTATGTATGGTCTTGTAGCGAGTTTCTGCTGCTGGGTTTTGGTAGAGGGGATGGGGGGGCTACAGGAGTGGCTTCTGTTGGAAGCTGTCAGAAGCTTCCCTTTTCCTGCGGATACGACGCCAGTCGGCTCCAGTTCAGACTTCCTGCCACTGGCCAAGGCCGAGCCAGTCAGGAGTGACAGTAACGCCTCTGGGATAACACATTTAATAACAGGAGATTGTTGTGCAGGAGAAATTCCAGCCAGGGAATAGCAGAGTGAGAACATGGGAATAACAATGTAGATCCCAAGGGCAGTGCAGAAGGAGGGGCAGGAGGTGTTCCAGGAGCCGGAGCCAAGGCTCTGCAGCCCGTGGTGCAGACCATGGTGGGGCAGCTGTGCCCCTGCAACACATGAGTGACCATCAGGGTGCAGAGACACCCCTGCAGCCCATGGAGGGGCCCACGCTGGAGTAGGTGGATGCAGGAAGGAGGCTGTGACCCCTTGGGAGGCCCGAGGTGGAGCAGGGTCCTGCCAGAGACCTGCAGCCTGTGGAGAGGGAAGCCCACGCTGGAGCAGGTTTCTCCTGGGTGGGACTTATGGCCCCTGTGGGAGACCCACATAGGTACAGCTCATTTGTGAAGGACTGCAGCCCACGGAGGAGTGACCCACGGGACAGCAGTTTGAGAAGAGCTGCTGCCCAAGAGATGGACTCACACTGGAGAGGTCCATCAAGGACTGTCTCCTGTGGGAGGGAGCCCACAGGAGCAGGGGAAGGACTCCAACTCCTCTCCCTGAGCAGTAGCAGAAACAACAACTGACCACAACCCCCATTCCTGTCCCCCTGTACTGCTGAGGGGGAGGAGGGAGAACATGGAGGGAAGGAGAGATGGAGGGAAGGTGCTTTTTAGACTGTTTTATTTCTCGCTCTTTGGTTCTTATCCTGTTAGTAATAAATTTAAGTACTATCCCCACTTTAAGTCTGTTTTGCCAGTGAAGGTAATCAGTAAGTGACCTCTCCCAGTTGTTATCTCAACTCATGAATCCTTAGCTGGTTTTTTTTTTCTTCTCTCTCTTCTGTCCAGTTGAAGAGGGAGAGTGAGAGAACAGCTTTAGTGGGTGCCTGGTATCTGGCCAGGGTCAACCCACTATAGGTCTACACATCTCAAAGAATTGTAATCACTGGTAGGTAACCTACACACTTATAAAACTAAGTACAATAAGGAAAGCAAGTATAAGGAAAAAAGAATAAAGAAATCTATAAGCCATAATGTGTAAGTGCCCTGAATGGCATGGAAAAGGAAGGCATGAGGATAGAGATAAGAATGGGAAGCCAGAAAAAGGGAGAATTTCCTCTGTCTACAGCCATGATGCTCTACACTAATCTAAGGTCCTAGGGAATCTTCATCATATACAAAAATGCAATTATTTAAATTAATGGGCACTTCAATGTTTTCAATATTATTTTTCAATATAAATATATTTCAATAATGTATAACAAAGAAAATTTCTGGCAACTGTGCCTAAAACCAGAAAATATTAATGGGGTTTCACTTTTGGGGGTAGTAATCCAGAAAGATGTTGAACTTCCATTTAATTTGCTGGGTCATCAGAGTCATGATTCTCCACCTTTTTTTGATGTGGAACATTAGAATGAGATGGGTTTCTAAACCAGAAAAACCATGGTTGTTTAGGGAACCATGTCTAGAGAGCACATTTTTGCATCCAGGAATGTCAGCAAACAGAATTATCCATAGAAACAAGTAGCATGTATCAGACATGCTTAAAGTCATTGTGTTTCCTAGTTAATTTCTGTTTACTTATTTTGTACAAAATTATATATTAAATTACACCATTAACCATGGCTATTGATGAGACACAAACCTCCATGCTATTACTGTCTCTAGAGAGATGTGCCACCTCCACAGGCATTATACTTGCTACTCTTCAGAAAATCCCAGCCTGTCCTGTCATTGCTGAATGAGAGAACAGCTGTGAGAATTTAAATCTCTAGCATATTCCACAAGATGATAAAAGTTAGAATTACCTCTTTTTGCTCTTGCTTTTCACGTGTTACTATGAAAACATTTAAAGATTCAGGAGTCCCAGAAAACTGACTGAAGCTGCTTGAACTCTGCCGCTGTTCTCTATGTCGTAATCTGTCTCCCTGCAGAAAATAATGGAAAACAGTTGATTTTCCAGATTTTTCCTTCCTGACAGTCATTCTTAAAAGTCAGAATTCTTTAACAGAATCTAAAACATCCATAAAATTTAGAATCACAGAAGGGTTTGGGTTGGAAGGGACCTTAAAGATCAACTAGTTCCAAACCTCCTGTCATAGGCAGAGAACCTTCCATTAGTGTGTTTGTCTTGTTACAAATAATTAAATGATATCCTTAAAATGCTTGTAATAGAATGGTTTCTTCCTTGATTTCAAATAGTGTGCTCTTGAGTTTTTACTGTGGAAATGTATCATTCCCCAAGAAATACATTTAGCCCAGGGATGGATTCCTGCATCCAATTAACCTTTGCAGCTGGACCCCAACAGCCTCATGCTTCCAGTTACAGGCAGAAGACCTAAGTGATCCCAATCAGTTCTGTCCTTTTCTCTCTACAAATTCCAAGAAAGATCAGGTTCCACTGCAGCAGTTTTTGTCATCAAATGCTTCTGGATAACATATTTGAAATGGTCACAGATGATTCTAAGGTGATCAGCAATTTTTGCTTCTTTGAAAATTTGTCCAAAGATATTCCATTGGCAATGCTTCCTAATATGACCCAAACCACAGCAAATGGCAACTGAGAAGAGACATGGAAGTGTCAGAAGAGGTTGCATTCCAAAATGTGTAAGGCAAAGTAGACAAAAAGAAGGAATGTCTGTCTTCATCAAACTTCATTTATTTGTTGACAGCAATAGATGGAAATAAAACAGCCAAAGCAGAATTATGGCTATCCACGAAGTAAATAGTGAAAAAGTGGATATTCAAAATGTCTTTGGCAAATGAAGACTATTTGGTAGCCCTTGCACTAGAAGATCAAAGAAAGTAAAATGGCAGAAATGACAGAAGGGATAATATTTACTGTTGAGTCTTTGAGATGGCAATTACAGATGTAAGTTACAGTATTTTGTTTTAAATGTGAATAGTTCATACCTGTTTTCTGTGTTCTGTTTCTGTGAATACAATGTAGTCATCATCACTTTTGTCACTGTAACTCTCTGATTTTGCAATGGGAACACAGACACAATTATTATCCTCTTTGTCTTTGCCAGAATTTTCTTCCAAAGTCTTCTTTTTGTCTGTCTTTTTGAGGCTTCCTTTCATTTTTCTGCCACAAGGATCCAGAATTCTGTCTTTCACAGCCTTCAGGCCCTTGAGAATCTGTGCAAGGGCAATCTGACATTTAGTCCCTTCTCCAGGTTCCTCTTGTCCTCCTGAGGCATCAGTATTGAATGAACTCAGCAGCAGGGCAATGAACAAGTTGAGCACCTTGAAATAATTAAAGTAAGTTGGAGAAACCACTGCTAACAGAAAAGTCACTTCAGAAAACCTCAGTCTTGCTTTCATCAACATTGCCATGAAATTATTTACTATTATATTGCAATATTGCTATAGTATAATCTGACCACTTCTGGAAGGAAGGCAGGAGAAAAAGGAAGGAAGTGAGGATTTGGGTATATCAAATATATTTTCACCTGCTCTGATGTCCATAATGTATGAGGAGATAGATATGTTGAAAAAGAGCAAAGATGAGTTTTAATAACACCACCATTCAAAAAGTTCTGGTATAGACCAACAAACCAAGCAGATGAAAAAGATTTTGTCTTCCAGTACATTTACATTCCATCTACTATATGTCATACAAACCAGAAAATCTGGGTATGGTAAACTCTTGATAATACAAGTTGATAAGCATTAAAAGCACTGAACAGTTTGGTTATTGGATCCTATCAACACAAAAGATGAAGACATCAGACAACACATTATCAGAAGCACTGCACTTCTATACTGTGGGTAGAGGGAATAATTTGGCATTGCTTCTACCTCTTGTGTGATAAAGAGAAAATCAGTGGAAAAGAAAAAAAAAAAAAAGAAAATATTGAAGAAAAACATGTCAAGTGACATCCAGAAAAGAGAATAGTGTGAATACTCTTGAAATGATAAAGTTTCCCTCTAAAAAAAATCAGTTGCCAGTGTACCTGGATGCATTCAGTAGGGACTGGGAATCAGCTTAAAACTCACCACCAGGTTTCCTATCACCAGGACTAGCATGAAAATTGTAATACATTTCTCTTTTCCAGCCACTTCCATACATTCCCACATCGTTTCAATCCATTCTCCACATAAGATTCGGAATATAATCAGGACTGAATGACTGAAATCCTTCATATGCCAGCGTAACTCCCCATTGGTGCTTATTTTACGGAATTTTGTTTCATAATCACTGCCCAGAAGCTGCATTCCTAGTACAGCGAAAATAAATACAGTGATAGTCAAAACCAGAGTGAGGTTACTCAGAGCACCACATGAGTTTAGAATTATTTTCATAAGAGTATTTAAGGCTGGCCAGGACTTTGCCAATTTGAAGATCCTGATCTGTAAAATAAAACATAAGAGAAAAAAGGTAAGGTCAAACACAGCCCAGACAGTACAGCCCACATAAAAACCAGACCCTGCATTTATCATGCTGCCTTTACTGCAGTAACATTGTCATTTTTCCCCCAAAGAAAGGTTTTTAATTGTTTTGATGCAAAAGTGCTGTGCTTAAGCTCTAAGAGTTAATGTTATTGAGAGCAAAGAAGTATCAAAGGAAGGTTTCAAATTGTTTAGTTAGATACGAGAGTGTGCCAGTGTAATAATGTTAATAGCAATACAATTAACAGGTATATAGTGAAGTAGGTCGTGAGTACTTGGATGAAGGTTATGAAATTACTGAGTTTTGGTCAAATGCAATAAGACAAATATTTTTTTATACCTCTCATCAAACAGACTTAAAATAGGATCTGAAAAGCCGGATGGGACCTACTCTACGTACCCCCACGAGTAAAAAGGAGGTATTTAGTCAAATTAGCATTCAAGGCTGTGAAAATCTCTCAGTCATGATAAACAAGGGGAAACAGAATTCAACTGCATTTCTAGGTGTGAGGACTGAAATGCTAAGAAGCATTTTGAAGTATTTAGTAAATTTAACATTAAAAATATGCAGTAAGGACATAAATACAAAAGCAATGTCATACACAGACACCTCAGAACGATTCCTCTTTCTCCCTAAAATGGAGGAAAGCACTGAAGAGCCCTGAGAAAAGCTCTGTTATTTTGCAAATCTTAGATCAAAAGGAAAAGCCATGAAGGAACCTTCACTATCTATTCAATGAAACGTTCATGTTGGCTTACTATTTACCAGCAAAAAGAACTGATTTGACAGATTCATCAGTAAAATAATGAGAGAGTATTTCACTGTAATCTTTCACAAATCTATACAATACATGTACTTTTAAAAAATAGCAAACAAATCATTACCGCCCGGAAAGGTGACAGATTGGTTTCAAAGCTCACTAGGCCAATCAAAACAACCAAGCTATCAAAAACATTCCATTTGTTCTGAAAATAGTAGTAAGGATCTAGAGCAATGATTTTCAAGATCATTTCTAGTGTGAAAATCAGAGTGAAGACCTGGAAAGACAAAAAAGAAATTCAGAAAAAAGTCACTCAAGAACTCTGTCTCCTTATGGGACTTCCAGTATAAATACAGGGTTATAACTTCATATTCACCCTAACATAGACCTCACTTACCTGGTCACTTCTAGCAAACATTTTTCTGGTTTGTGGTAACATGCCAGGGTGCTCCATAGCCATTAATAAGGAATTCAAGATAATGCAAGCCATGATAAAGAGTTCAACAAACGGATCCAAAACCACCAATTTCACCTTCTCTTTGACTGCTCTCCAGAATGGACAACAATTCCAAATTAGATACTTTGAAGCAAAACGTTTCCACAATGCAGGACGTTTCACTTTTGACTCTAGCAGAGAAAGAGGGAAGGTGGCATATGAATAATCCTATGTGAAATATCACAGTGTGAAGAAAAAGACAATCAATCAGAGAAAAGATTGGAAAGAAAAATCAATCTCGTGAGCAGAATGGCATCATTGAAAAAAGTTGTTTCACTCCTAATACACAAAATAGGCTACACTAATCAAGGCTATTGCAGGTCACCACCACCAAACCTCATAATGACAGAAACAGGGGATATTCCCCACCTCTTCATATGTTTATTTTTCGTTCCTGTGAGGCTGGGGAGGCCCTAGCACAGGCTCCCCAGAGAACTTGTGGATGCCCCATCCCTGGGAGTGTTCAAGGCCAGGTTGGATGGGACTCTGAGCAACCTGGCATAGTGGAAGGTGTCCCTGCCCATGGTAGGGGGTAAGAACAAGATGATCTTTAAGGTCCTTTGCAACACAAACAGTTCCATGATTCTATGATTACACTATTAAAGGATGATAAAGAATTGCATTGAGGAGAGAAATCACTGTTTCCAGGAGAATGACAACCTGTTTCCTGTGAGTTGAACCTGCCCAGCCACAGGTGTCCATAGCTGAGGACAGGGTTATAAGTGAGGTTGGAGGAGAGCTCAGGAGATCTGTAGTGCAACCCCCTTCTCCAAGCAGGGTCAGCCATCAGGTCAGAGACTGCACAACCTGTTCCTCTGAAAATGGGCAACGTTTCTGCTTACACACACTTGGAAATTCTCTTCTTTCAATCAAGTTGGTCAGGCATGATTTACCCTTGGTAACTGGGAGTTACAGTCACAGTTATATGAGATATGAGAATATTTGTTTTCCTGAAATTTACATTTGCAGCATCATTTCCCCTAGTGGCTTTTAAAATAATGCTGAGTGTTTGAGACAGTTTGATCTCTCAGGTCACATTAGACAAACCCATAGGAAAAATGACTTACCTGAAAAGTCTGTAAGAATAATGGCTGCACTCATTAACCTCTGTCTTCGGAAAGGATCATTAATAGAGTCCACTGACACATCATAAGACAGCAGGATCTTCCTCTTTGGTTAGAAAGAAAACAGAAGGTAACATAGCAAGGGAATATGAAAAACTGGCAATACAAAAATTATGTCCAGTATGAGATAAATATGCCTTTTTAAATAGACATTGAAAGGAAGCTTTACTTTGGTGACAATATATAAAACAAAAAATACAACATTATCAGGTTTTTGCTTTTGAAAGCGAAGAGCGTTTCATCAAAACCAGTAAATTTCTTCATGAAGTTGTTTCCTTCTGAAAATGTTTAATAACAATAATAATGTCATTATAGAAGATGTATAGAAACATTAATGGGGCAAGGGAAAAGAATCCTTCCATCTTTCCAGTAACTGATGAGAAGAACAGACAAAAAGAACACTGGCCATCAGTTTGAATATACTATTGCCTCTTTAAGGATGATAATTATTGATGATTAATAAATAATATACATTTAATAATATGAAAAATAGTCAAGTAGTTAATAAAAACTATTTTTTTTTTCCAGCACTACCAGGCCTATCTAGATTTCTACTAATATTGAACTGCCCAAAATTAGGAAATGCACTACTTTTGTTTTCATTAGAAGCCACAGAATGCTCAGCTCAGTGCTCCTGATGTGAGCTCAAGGACAGACAGGCCAAGACTTGTATCTTATGGGATACACTGAATTATTATCAAATATTCAGATCATGATACATTAAAACCCACATGCTTTCTCAGGATTAAATAGACCATCATAAAACATGGGCTACAAAGAATACGTGAGACTCTGAGGTAGAGAAAGTCAGAAAGAATTCCAGAGAAAGTTAGAAGAGTATTTAAGTAAGGATATATCATACCATTACTTCAAACTTTTTTGATATTATGATTTTTATTAACGTATTCTAGAAAGCTGTTATTCAGGGAATGAAACTGGTATTCTTGGCCTCAGGGGTTTCATAATAATTATTTCTCTTTGTCATTCTGATATTTTAATAAAAAATAATCAAAATGTAGTTGATAGAACTGTCATAGAAGGGACATATCAAATGAATTTGTAATATAGTGCTAAAATGCTCATTTTTCTCTCTGTAGTTTTTATGAGTCTAAAAGGCTCATTTCGACTATTCTAATTATGTCCCAGTTACCAGTGCAACTTGTCCTTTCATTCCTTTCTATTATGTTTGGTGTCTTGTAGGACAGAAAAACATAAAAATGTTTGTGCCAGCCTGACTAAAGTCCTCGGTCTTCCTGTTGAAATTCACAGCTGTTCAGAAGCATTCAGAGTTAGTGTTTTTAGAAAGGACAAGGGTGTTCCCCAACACTGACCTGGTTACTGCTGCTCATCTGTCTTTAGCTGAGGGAAATAACTGGGGATGAGAAACTGGGATTTAAAACAGGGATATGCTCTAGAGGAGTAGTCCATTCAAGTTTTTATAAACTGATTAAGTCCTACCAAAATGTTTCTACCTGATATACTTTTTTCTCTTTGACTTAGCATCTTAAGCCTCTTTTGTGATTAAAGTAGAGAGTACATTGTTTGAAGAGTTCTCAGTTGCAGGAGAGCCACAAGTAGTTGCCACATTTGTTGCAGTTTATATTTATTTGATTAATAAAAGAACTCTATGTCAGAGCATCTCACCCTGTTTGGATTATGCTCTAGGTTTTCCTTTCTATTTTTTTTTCCTTTTTTAATGTGAAATCATTTCAATATGAAATAATATGTACTACTGAAAGCCACTTCCAACTTCTCTTTCAACTCCAAATAGTGCTGTCTCCCTAACATCCCAAAATATAATTTTCAGATTGCTTTAAAAAACAATTTACTCCAATGATTGCAAGAAGGAAAAAAAAAATAAAAGAGAGAGGAAAAAAATGCAAACAAAGAAAGCTTTTCTGCTCAGTGAATTGTCATATCATAGGCAAGTCTAATGAATATTTTCTATTTCGAATACTTACAAGCTTCTTGTGGCAGTGACCAGGCTGTGAATGAAATATTTGCTCCTCTTTCTCCTGATCACCTAAAATTACATTTTGTCTTAAAATAACTGTTTCCTCATTAATCTCATTTCCTTTCAAATTTGTTGAGTCACCAAGTGGCATTTCAGACCCAACCTGCAGGGCCTTACTACTTTCAGCTGCAGCCAACTCCTGTAAAAGAAAAGTCAAAAGGTCTGTCTATTAACACAAGGCAAATGCCAACACATGGACTAGGATAATATTCAATTTAGTTTTTACTCATTAAATTATTATGCTCTCTGAATGCTTTACACTAACAATTCCTAGATTTCCAATATCAAACTGCTATAAAAAGACAGGAATACAAAATGCTATTCATGATATGGAAAGACCAAACAGGATTACTTGTCAGCTGCTGTAATTCAAGTTTGCTCTTGTCACTTTAGATATTGTGTTTTGTCTCTGAATTACAGAATATTACGGTTTATCCTTTTACTTCCCTTTTCTTGTTTTGAAAAGGACCTTGAGTCCAAAGACAACAGAACACTAAGGGCTCAATCTAAATCCTTTTCTTAAATACTAATTCTGTCAAAAGGAAACTAGAAGGAAGAAAAGCCTAAGTAAAGTTTGGCAAGCTGGAATGTCAGGTAGAGAAACATTACAGAGCTGCCAACAGCTCTAGAGGAGGAACTTGGTAAAATGGTGATGCCTTATACCTTAATGAGGAAATTGGATACTTGTTAGAGAATATTCATATGGTCTCTTACAAATCTGACATTTTTGACTGTAAGCAGTAAATCAGAGGTGTCTTTTATAAAAAGTTACAAGATACAATAGGTCTTACCAAAAATTTTCAACCCATCCTGCTGCCTTGGCTTAGAGCTTCACTTCTGGTGGATGAGAAGCTTGAGATGACCCAGCAGCGTGGGCCTGCAGCCCAGAAATAACTGTGTCCTGGGTTGCATCACGAGAAGCATGGGCAGCAGGTCAAGGGACGTGATTCTCCCTCTCTGCTCCCCTCTCATGAGACCCCACCTGCAATGCTGTGTCCAGCTCCAGGCCCCCCCAACATCAGCACGATATGGACCTACCCAAGGGCATGGAGATGCTCCGAGGGCTGGAGCACCTCTGCTCCGGAGACAGGTTGAGAGAGTTGGGGTCGTTCAGCTTGCAGAAGAGAAGGCTCCAGGGAGACCTTAGAGCCCCTTCCAGTGCCTAAAAGGGCTCCAAGAGAGCTGGAGAGGGACTTTTTACAAGGGCAAGTAGTGACATGACAAGGGCTAATGGTTTTAAAGGGAGAGAAGAGAAATTTTGATTAGATGTTATGAATAAATTCTTTCCTGGCAGGGTGGTGAGGCACTGGCATAAGGTGCCCTGAAAAGCTCTGGATGCTCCATCCCTGGAAGTGTTCAAGGCCAAGTTGGATGGGGCTTGGAGCAATCTGGTCTAGTGGAAGGTGTTACAGCTCATCCTGAACTGGAGGATCTTGATGGTCACTTGCGATCCAAACCATTCTGTGATTCCATTACTCAATGATTATCAGAAATAAAAGCAGGAGAACCCTGGTCCCTTACAGACCAAGGCATGAATGATTGGAACAATACTATGCCAAGAAGAAACACTGTGGAAATCTGATGTGTGTCTATTAATTCTCCAAAACAACAGCAAAGAAACTAATGCAGTCTCTGGATGTCAATAAGAAACTTAATATGGAACAAACAGCATTATCCTGGCTAAAGACTATTCCTGCTCTTGTCAACTGATAGACCTCCTGCATGCAGTCACTCAGAAAGAGACCTGACAACCTTCAAAATGCTGAGCACTGTGGCTCCTGGAAGACTTTATAATCAGGCCTGAAATCTATCAGCACTGGAACTTCCAACTTCTGGGAACTGCAGAAATGACAACTTTTCTCATGGATGTAAATGTATTCACTCACATTTCCTTCATGAGACTACACAGTAATAGGAAGAAGGAATACCCAGAGAAAGGAATTTCTGTCCACAGCAATAATGGTAGTGTACAAGAACCATGGAAAACCATGGAGTGCAGCACCTCTGCAATACCATAAAAGGTACAAACTTGCCAGCAAACCATTCCTGTAAAATGTCAGGTCTGCAAATCCTAAAATTCAATGATGGTTTTTTGTATCACAGAAATGTTTATATATTCAAATACATATATACATATATACATACACACACACATGCATTTATAGAGACACAAAGAGAAATGAAGTGTCAGAAAGTATTGCAAGAAGTACATGTTTAATTCAAAACATCATTTCCCTAATTCACATACAGAAGAAAACAGAAAGAACCACTTATTATATGTAATAATTACAAACCTGTTCTTTCTTTATAATTTCTTGGGCATCCTGAAGTAGTTTTTTCTTGGACTCTGTTTCAGCAAGACTGGATCTGTTTTGCTCTTCATACGTCATAGTTACTACAGCCAAGATCAGATTGAAGAGATAAAATGAGCAAAAAAAGATGACTCCCATAAAAAAAAAAAAGGAGGTCACTCCAGATGTACGGATAGTCTGTGAGGAAAAGGTAAAAGTTGTGATATATTCTTAACAAACTAACATTTACAATACAATTTCAAACTAACTTAACACTTTTTTTAAATGGTAGAAGAGGAGATGGCTCAAAATTAAGCTCTGATACATTAAACCCCAAAAACCATGTGAGTTTCAAATGGCAAGAAGAAGATATATCCATTTAAAGAAGTCCTAATTAATAAAGGTTGATGGAAAAAAAAGTTAAAATGGACAAAAAAATACAGAACAAGGCAGAGGATAATTCTTGTCTAGCAAAGGAACTGCATAGGCATAGAGGATCCAGATATTTGTCTACATGCATTTTTACAGCATTTCTGAAAAAAAACCCACCAAAATTCAAAAGTTACATTCAGCTCTCTGAATCAAAACACCAAGCCATGAAATTTTTAGTATCAGTTGTCAAAAATGATCTGAAACTAAAGTGTTGAGCCAAAAGGTTTGGTGAGGAGTCAGGACTCAAAAGGAAGAGGAACAGAGAAGGCAGCAAGTCCTCACACTCCCTGCAGCAGCAGTGAGCTCACTGGCTGGATCTGCTGTATATCCCAATCCTTGGGTGGTTCCATACTCATATTTCACTCTTAACCACTGACCCCAGTGTGTTCTCCTACAGAACTATGGGCATTCCCAGCAGGATTGCTCCCATTTGATGTCCCTTGCAGAAGCTGTTACAACTTAGTCACTTGAACCTACTTCCTTAATATTTACATGGATTTTGAAGGAAATGTGATGTCAGTAAGGTGAAAACCAGTAGAGAATTTTCCAGTGGCTCTGAATTGCATGTGTCAAGTCATTCTATCAGGTAATAAAAGTACCCACCTGTCTGTAGAGGCGCTCCCAGGAATCCTGTGTCATCAGACGGAATACAGAGAGGAAGGCCCAGCCAAAATGATCAAAACTTGTGTAACCAAAGTCAGGATTCTGCCCAATCTCCTGGCAGGTATAGTTTTCTGGGCACTCTTTGCTAGCCACAAAATAAAGATTAAACAATACTTACTTGGAGGTTTAAAGGTACCTGAAAGCACCTCATAGACAACACCAGATTTGTTCAGTTTATCTGAAAGTCCGTTTCATTATTCCCTAATTTCATTCTGCCAGAAGGGCTGATTTATATCAAACCATCCTAGAAAACCATTTGTCTAATCAGAGAAAACTAGACAGAAACCTTAGTTTAGGACTAGGTAAAAAGTCTCCCCAAGGATATGTGCAAACAAATACACAGAGAGGGGAAAAATGGAATTATTTTTACTTTTAAGTAATTCACCAAGATGAAGAGAGGAGAATTTATTAATATCTAACAGGTCTTTACTGATCTCTTCTTCTCATTTATATTATTCTACCTTACCATTACATTCCCAGTGGTTAGCAACAAAGTACATACATAACTGGTTGCATCCTTGTACTTCATTCTTTTTCTGAGGTGAAATATATGCCTTTAATGACACACATGCACCCTATCCTCCTGAAAAATCATCACCATTCCTCTAGACCAGAAATAAAACCACAGGACATCTGGAGGAACAAATTAAGAAAATACTAAAACTGCTTTGTTCACTTACTTGGGATCTGAACTGAACCCACAGAGCAATATGTCAGAAGAGCCATTCATTCTGTGGCAGATATCTAATAAAAAATAAATCAAGGAATCATAAAATCAGAAGTTGTCAGTTTGCACAGCCTTCTGACAGGAAACCATACATTTACTGCACTTGATAACACCCTGATGGATCAAAGCTCTGGGAAGCTGATTCTCAGCAGATCTGTCTCTACGACAGTTTAAAAAAAGTGGTAACTCTTTACTGCACAACTCACAGTGTAAGATCTCAATTCTTTACCAGATTCTCTGGTAAAAATAAGAACCTCTGTGAGAAGTGGGCAAAACCCTTAAATATAGAAAAAGTGATGGAAAAATAACCATTCCCTGTGCAGTACCCCTAAAATTAGGATCCCTGTACCATGCACAGGTAAAAAGGCAAATGCTTATAGAAAACTCAGCCCCATCTGTCCCACAGACTGCTAATCTTTCTCCAAATCCAAGATTCACTAATTTCACATTCACTTGTCCCAGGGACTTCCTATTAAGACTCATGCAAACGGAAGGGTTTTCCTTCATGGGAGAAATACATGCAACTATACTTTAACATACCTCTGAAATCCAAGACATTCATAGGAAGATACACAAATTATGTAAAGAGAGAAAAGAATAACATTTACCTTCATCATTTCGTACATAGATCTTGGGATCCTTACATAATGAGTCATTGTACACAGTATTATTGAGGACACATTTGAATCTTAAATTGCCCATAAAAAGCTGGAGGCCTATTAGGGCAAATATACTCAAGCAAAATACAGTCA